>NC_092241.1:7249568-7262068 GCF_036320965.1 Panulirus ornatus | reverse complement strand
GTGAGAGATCGCTGTTTCTCGCGTCAGCGAGATAGCGCCAGGTAACAGACGAAGAATGGCCCATCCACTCACATATACACACATATATATACTTCTACATAAACGCCCATATATACACATATACCTATCAATATATACACATATACATACAGATACATACACACACACATATATATATATATATATATATATATATATATATATATATATATATATATATATATATATATATATATACATATATATTCCTATGAGTCCATGGGGAAAATGAAACACGAAAAGTTCCCGAGCGCACTTTCGTGTAATAATCACATCATCATCAGGGGAGACACAAGAGAGAAATATAAGTCAGTTGATATACATCGAAGAGACGAAGCTAAGGACGCCATTTGGACAATCACATGTTTACCAAATGGCGTCCTAGCTTCGTCTCTTCGTTGTATATCAACTGACTGTTATATTTCTCTCTTGTGTCTCCCCTGATGATGTGATTATTACACGAAAGTGCACTTGGGAACTTTTCATGTTTCATTTTCCCCCGTGGACTCATAGGAATATCTTGATCACGCGCAAAATTGTGATCCTTTCCAATATATATATACATATATATATATATATATATATATATATATATATATATATATATATATATATATATATATATATATATATATATATATACAGTTCTCCCGGTGTATACAGCTGATGTCATGGCTACATCTGCCCATTTCACATACCATTTCCCCCGTCTCCCATTACATGAACAACATCTCTGACGTCAGAGCAATTCAGCTGAAAGATGAATAACCGACCCAGGGCACTCACGCGTGACGCAATGTCACGTCACCTCTCCCCGTCACCGTAACACGCCCGTCACAGGCTGACTGTAACCCACGCGTCCACTCTGGCCACAGTCTTGGTGTCGGATGAACAGCTGGATTGACTGTGGGCCCACTGCCCACACATCAGGATTCGAACCGATGCCACACTCGGCTGAAGCGTAGCAGGTTTACTTACTAGTTTACTTTTTTACTAGTTTACTTTCCTTAGTTTACTTTACTAGTTTACCCTAACGAAGGGAATGGATGGCGTGATGTACACATGTGTTTCTTCGAAGGTAAACTCAATGTAGACTCCATGTGGTCGAGACGCTTGGAGGGTATTCTAAATGAAAACTCCAATACAGAATACATATTCTAAGGCTAGTATCCCAAAAAAGGTAAACCAAACAGTTATACGTGGTATATGCACAGAGGTGTATACCACAAATGGGTATACGTGATGACTCTACTCGGTGGGCAAGATGCCCAAGTGTAGACTAATTATATCACCGTGTGCACTGTAAACTACGAGTGAATAGATGTGATTAATGTGTTCTTTAGGTTAACCAATAAATATATATATAAATATATATATATATATATATATATATATATATATATATATATATATATATATATATATATATATATATATATAGGTAAACAATACAGAATCAGCGATAGGTAAACAATTCAGCATCAGCCAATAGGTAAACAATTCAGCATCAGCCAATAGGTAAACAATTCACCATCAGCCAATAGGTAAACAATTCACCATCAGCCAATAGGTAAACAATACAGCATCAGCCAATAGGTAAACAATACAGCACCAGCCAATAGGTAAACAATCCACCATCAGCCAATAGGTAAACAATTCAGTATCAGCCAATAGGTAAACAATTCAGCACCAGCCAATAGGTAAACAATTCACCATCAGCCAATAGGTAAACAATCCACCATCAGCCAATAGGTAAACAATACACCATCAGCCAATAGGTAAACAATTCACTATCAGCCAATAGGTAAACAATTCAGCACCAGCCAATAGGTAAACAATTCAGCACCAGCCAATAGGTAAACAATCCACCATCAGCCAATAGGTAAACAATTCAGTATCAGCCAATAGGTAAACAATTCAGCATCAGCCAATAGGTAAACAATTCACCATCAGCCAATAGGTAAACAATTCAGCATCAGCCAATAGGTAAACAATTCACCATCAGCCAATAGGTAAACAATCCACCATCAGCCAATAGGTAAACAATTCACCATCAGCCAATAGGTAAACAATACAGCATCAGCCAATAGGTAAACAATACAGCATCAGCCAATAGGTAAACAATACAGCATCAGCCAATAGGTAAACAATACAGCATCAGCCAATAGGTAAACAATTCACCATCAGCCAATAGGTAAACAGCCCATTTCTCTTTAAAGATAATGCTTTACCTCATTGACTTCTGTCCACCTAACACCACATTACTACCACCATCCCTCCTCCCCTTTCCTTTCCCCTTCCCTCCCTTCCCTTTCCCTTCCCTCCCTTCCCTTCCCCTTCCCTCCCTTCCCTCCCTTTTTTTTTCTTACCCAGGGGCCCGCCGATGTTCCAAAATTACGGCATTTACTTCTCACACACACACACACACACACACACACACACATACACACATACACACACACACACACATACACACACACACACACACACACACACACACACACACAGACACATGCGCGCGCACGAGCGCGCGCCCCCCAATGTTTACACTCCCACATCTGGTGATTCACGAAGGAGGAAGGAAGGGGGGGAGGGGGGGAAGGGGGAGGGGGGAGGGGGAGGGGGAGGGGGGGAGGGGGGTGGTGGTGGACCACCTCCACAATGTTATGGTCCCACGGTATTTTTGGGCGATGCCAAACACACCGTCTCTCTCTCTCTCTCTCTCTCTCTCTCTCTCTCTCTCTCTCTCTCTCTCTCTCTCTCTCTCGACACTCGCTCTCACGTCATTTTTCTCCCCACCCCCACCCCCACACACACACTCCCCTGCAACGGCATGCAGCGCAGCAGCCTTTTTCTTTTTTGACGCTGGAGGAGCCCACGTCAAAGCAAGGTGGAGGTGGGGTCCATCTGAAACCACTGCACTCCCTAGACTAATGCGGGTCACACCTCCACACCTTCCCCCTTCCCCTTCCTCCTCCTCCTCCTCCTTCCTCCTCCTCCTCCTCCTCCTCCGTCTATGCTCCTGGGCGTCATCCCACTCCACGAACCACCGGCCCAACACCTCTAAGGGCCTCCCTTTCACGCCCACGAGGCAATGGTCATGGCGATGAAGCCCCCCCCCCCTTTCTTCTCCTCCCCCTCTTTCCCCCCCTTCCTCCCTCTACGTGAATACGTACACAACATCATGATGTTTTGAGACTTGGCAGGCGGACGTGACTGACTTCCCAAGCGCTGCAGACGAAGGAGGAAGAGGGGCAGTGAGTTAAGAGGGGGGAGGGGCATTAAGTGAGTTAAGGGGGGGCAGTAAGTGAGTTAAGGGGGTCAATAAGTGAGTTACGGGGGGCAATAAGTGAGTTAATATATATATATATATATATATATATATATATATATATATATATATATATATATATATATATATACCCTAGCCTGAGAAAGGTATCTATTTCATCGACCAAACCCCCTCAGGGTTTGGATGAACAGCTGGGTTGACTGTGGGACCGACTGCCGCAAACCAGGATTCGAACCTATGCCAGGCTCGACCCCTTGGGCGGCGGGTGGTCAGCTGGCCCCCGTGAAGGCGTCAACACGGTCAAAATGAAAGCACACACCCTCTCTCTCTCTCTCCACTCAAGCTTGAGCTCCACCCAAGCTTAAGCTCCACCCAAGCTTGAGCTCCACCTGCAGTAGCGTCCAATCTCTCCTGACCAAATGGGTCTTAACGTGCAAGCCACAGAGCACAGGGACCTCGGAACAATCACAGGGCACACAGCATCAGCAAGATGAAGAAACAGAGATCCTCCCCAGTCCAATCTCCCAGGTCCAATCTCCCATCTCTCACAACATACCCGACCCTCGCACCTCCCTTAATCCACCCTTTTCCATGGTCTATTCTCCCCTGAGTTGAGCCCACCTCTCATCATCGCCCTTGTCTATTCCAATCTCCCTCTGGTCTCATTCCAACGTCTATGGTGACCACCCCCTTTCCTTCCTTCTAAGTCACACCTACCCTCGTCAGCAGCTCCTCCCAATACGTGTTTCACGTCTCGTTTTCCTTAAGCCAACGTATGTCCTCTCCTTTCCATGCCCTCAACCACCACTGGGGAGCAAATCGGTTTATTTTTTCCGGTGTTTTTTCCCCCCCTCTCCCTTGGGTTCAAGAATTTCTTCCTCCTATCCCTCCCTCTGCTTACGTCACCGCTGGGCCATCTGTCTCCCGTCCCACATATCTGTCCCGTTCCCTGTCAGGTCGAAGATTAGGAGCTGGGTTGGCGAATCTGTTAATCTGGTGGACGACAGAAGACGCACATCCTGTTACTACACCATTGCGTTTAAAGGGTGAACACCATCGCGTTTAAAGGGTGAACACCATTGCGTTTAAAGGGTGAACACCATCGCGTTTAAAGAGTGAACATCATCGTGTTTAAAGGGTGAACACCATAGTCCTTAAAGGGTGAAACCATCGTGTTTCAAGGGTGAACACCATCGTGTTCAAAGGGTGAACACCATCGTGTTTAAAGGGTGAACACCATCGCGTTTAAAGGATGAACATCATCGTGTTTAAAGGGTGAACACCATAGTCCTTAAAGGGTGAACACCATCGTGTTTAAAGGGTGAACACCATCGTCATTAAAGGGTGAACACCATCGTCCTTAAAGGGTGAACACCATCGTGTTTAAAGGGTGAACACCATCGTGTTTAAAGGGTGAACACCATAGTCCTTAAAGGGTGAACACCATCGTCCTTAAAGGGTGAACACCATCGTGTTTAAAGGGTGAACACCATCGTCCTTAAAGGGTGAACACCATCGTCCTTAAAGGGTGAACACCATCGTGTTTAAAGGGTGAACACCATCGTCCTTAAAGGGTGAACACCATCGTGTTTAAAGGGTGAACACCATCGTCCTTAAAGGGTGAACACCATCGTCATTAAAGGGTGAACACCATCGTCATTAAAGGGTGAACACCATCGTCATTAAAGGGTGAACACCATCGTCCTTAAAGGGTGAACACCATCGTCCTTAAAGGGTGAACACCATCGTCCTTAAAGGGTGAACACCATCGTCATTAAAGGGTGAACACCACTGCGTTTAAAGGGTGAACACCATCGTCCTTAAAGGGTGAACACCATCGTGTTTAAAGGGTGAACACCATCGTCCTTAAAGGGTGAACACCATCGTCCTTAAAGGGTGAACACCATCGTCCTTAAAGGGTGAAACCATCGTGTTTCAAGGGTGAACACCACCGTGCTTTAAGGGAGAATACCGTCGTGCATTTGGGTGAACATCGTCGTCCTTAAAGGGTGAACACCATCGAGTTTAAAGGGTGAACACCATCTTGCTTAAAGGGTGAACACCATCGTCCTTTTAAGGGTGCACCCCGTCGTGTTCAAGGGCGCAAACCAACCCACGCTAGCTTATCCTCTCCCTCTTGCTACGTCGCAAGGGAGATACGCTCCCTCCGTCTCAGGAAGGCACGCAGGGAGAGGGAGGGAGGGTGAGATAAGGGTGTCTTAAGGCACGCAGGGAGAGGGAGGGAGGGTGAGGGTGCAGATATAAGGGTGTGTTAAGGATCAGGGAGCAGAAGCGAGCGAGCGTGTGTGTATCAGGCACGAGCCCTGGTGATCGAAGAACCCGGCTCAATTTCTGGACCGATATGAATGACTGTCACACACACACACACACACACACACACACACACACATACATACATACACACACACGTGCGTGTGTATATATATACACACACAAGAGTAAAGAGACATGGTACATATACGTACACAAGGTTATGAGACGTGGACAAGGCGAGTGTAAAACTCTTTCTCTCTCTCTCCACGTAACACACACACACACACACACACACACACACACACACACACACACATACATACATACATACACACGTGTGTGCGTGTATATAAACACACACAAGAGTAAAGAGACATGGTACATATACGTACACAAGGTTATGAGACGTGGACAAGGCGAGTGTAAAACTCTCTCTCTCTCTCCACATAACACACACACACACACACACACACACACACACACACACACACACACACACACACACACATACATACATACACACACACACGTGTGTGCGTGTATATAAACACACACAAGAGTAAAGAGACATGGTACATATACGTACACAAGGTTATGAGACGTGGACAAGGCGAGTGTAAAACTCTCTCTCTCTCTCTCCACGTAACACACACACACACACACCCACACACACACACACACACACACACACACACACGTACGCACGCACGTGCACAAGAAAGGCTTAATGCAAACGCTATCAAGCAGGAAATGAACTGCAAGAATGTGTGTGTGTGTGTGTGTGTGTGTGTGTGTGTGTGTGTGTGTGTGTGTGTGTGTGTGTGTGTGTGTGTTACGTGGAGAGAGAGAGAGAGAGTTTTACACTCGCCTTGTCCACGTCTCATAACTTTGTGTACGTATATGTACCATGTCTCTTTACTCTTGTGTGTGTATATATATACACACGCACGTGTGTGTGTATGTATGTATGTGTGTGTGTGTGTGTGTGTGTGTGTGTGTGTGTGTGTGTGTGACAGTCTGTGCCTACGTAACACCCCTCCCCCCTTTATATGTCAAAGGGTCCGGTCACGGGCCAAAGTCCACATCAAGGCCAGACTTTGACTTGAAGTAGAGAGAGAGGGAGAGAGAGAGAGAGAGAGAGAGAGAGAGAGAGAGAGAGAGAGAGAGAGAGAGAGAGAGAGAGAGAGAGAGAGAGAGAGAGAGAGAGAGAGGATGGATTACGGAAGGGAAGAAGGTAAAAATAAGAGACAAGGGAGAAAAAAGGATTTAAAAGAATTTTTTGGGGGGAGCCTTCCATGTTCTCCTGTGAGACCGATAACTGAGACCGAACCACTGGATAATGAATAAATGAACCACATCCACATACGGGGATAAAGGGGCGTATTCAACATCATGTTCAAATCAAGGGGGCTTTCCATGTCCCCCCCAAAAAAATATAGTTAATACTTCACCTTGTCTTTTCCTTTTTCCCCCTTCCATAATTTTCTCTATCTTCCAATTAATAAAAACTTACTTACTTACTTACTTACTTACTTAATGCCAGGCCTTGATGTGTGCCTTTGGTTCCGCCACTGGAGTCTTCAACATTAAAAAGAAGAAAAAAATGAAATACGAAATTGGGGCACACAGTAGAATCTATGTCTCTAACGCATTAGTGGAAGGTGTAGGTGTGGAATGTGTGTAGGTGTGGAATGTGTGTAGGTGTGGAATGTGTATAGGTGTGGAATGTGTGTAGGTGTGGAATGTGTGTAGGTGTGGAATGTGTGTAGGTGTGGAATGTGTGTAGGTGTGGAATGTGCAGGTATGGAATATGTGTGTAGGTATGGCACATGTGTGCAGGTATGGAATATGTGTAGAATGTGAAGAATGTGAACTGCCACGAAGAAACCCCCACCCCCCTCGCCCCCCCTCCTCCACCCCCTCCCCCCCTCGCCCCCCCTCCACCCCCCCTCGCCCCCCTCCTCCTCCACCCCCCTCGCTAATCTCCACTTCATCTTGGCGATTCATAATAGCAGTCGTCTGTGGGAAGTGACTCTTGAGTGGCATGCCCCCGCGAGAGAGAGAGAGAGAGAGAGAGAGAGAGAGAGAGAGAGAGAGAGAGAGAGAGAGAGAGAGAGAGAGAGAGAGAGAGAGAGAGAGACTGCAGTGAGCTACCTTCTCATTCGTCCATCAGGACCCGGAAGGACCAATTCCTCTCAGTGAGTCTTGCTCCTCCACACGACCCCTTTCTAAAAACAGAGGCGGCTCCTGCTGCAGGCTGCGCTACGTCCAGCAGCAGGGAAGTGCAGGCTCCTCTGGGGAGGGAGGAGTTCTTTGAAGAGACTTTACTGCACTACTGGGATGTTCTTTCGACCTTACATTTGACCTATGGGATGTGGGAATGTGATCTATTCATCTCGTCCCCCTTCCATTCACCTCGTCCCCCTTCCATTCACCTCGTCCCCCCTTCCATTCACCTCGTCCCCCTTCCATTCACCTCGTCCCCCTTCCATTCACCTCGTCCCCCCTTCCATTCACCTCGTCCCCCCTTCCATTCACCTCGTCCCCCCTTCCATTCACCTCGTCCCCCTTCCATTCACCTCGTCACCCCTTCTATTCACCTCGTCCCCCTTCCATTCACCTCGTCACCCCTTCCATTCACCTCGTCCCCCTTCCATTCACCTCGTCCCCCTTCGGTTTAAGAAAAAAAAAAGAAGGGGGAGGGAGGGGGTCACACATTGGACCGCTGGAATGCATCTAACGACACTGAACAACCAATAAACACACACACACACACACACACACACACACACACACACACACACACACACACACACACACCAGTTCGATGCTGGTAAGAGAAGAAGCAAAGATAAGGACTCAGAGCAGGAGTGGAGTGGATGAGGGAGGGGGGGCACAAGCGGGTAGATGGAAGGGGGTCAGGAGAGGTTTAAGGGGAGGGGGGACGAACGTGTGGGGGTGTGGGGGGGGGGAAGAAACACTGGCTTGCCCCACAAACGGAACGGATCCACGAAAGATCTTGAGGCAGTAAAACACGAGAATAAAAAGATATATATAGAGGTGGACGAGGGGGCAATGTCGTGTTCACTAACTCCCCCCCCATTTTCTATGCAATGCGGAAATAGGTGTGACATCCTCTCACATTTGAGACACTCCCTCTACGACCCACCCACCTCCTCTCTCTCTCTCTCTCTCTCTCTCTCTCTCTCTCTCTCTCTCTCTCTCTCTCTCTCTCTCTCTCTCTCTCTCACATTTGAGACACTCCCTCTACGACCCACCCACCTCCTCTCTCTCTCTCTCTCTCTCTCTCTCTCTCTCTCTCTCTCTCTCTCTCTCTCTCTCTCTCTCCTCTCCCTCTCTCTCTCTCTCCCACGCACTCTCGCCTAAACACACGCATCGCCGGGTGAGTGTGTGTGTGTGTGTGTGTGTGTGTGTGTGTGTGTGTTTGCTTAACCATGGCACCAATAGACAGCTTCCCTTGGCTCGTTAGGGAGGGGCAGGAAGTGGCTGGTTTGAGGGGGGGGGAGGGGAGGGGTGGTAACATGAACGCTATTTTCATTCATGGCCGGGCATCAGCCCCCCCCCCCCCCCCAGCTCCCCCAGCTCTCTCTCTCTCTCTCTCTCTCTCTCTCTCTCTCTCTCTCTCTCTCTCTCTCTCTCTCTCTCTCTCTCTCTCTCTACCCTCCCCTTCCCTCAACCCACACACACACACACATCTCTCTACCCTGGGTCACAAACTCGCCCCCAGCAGACCCAAACCCAAACCTCCACCTTAAGTCATGTCAATGTTAACAAATGATAACAAATAATTCACTTAATGTCTTCTATTATCACATTTATAACTTACCCAACGCGTCGTGTTAAAGTTAAATCCCTCACATGCATGATAAATGTCCTGTGTGAGGTTGAAAAATGTCCTGTGTGAGGTTGATAAATGTCGTGTGTGAGGTTGATAAATGTCCTGTGTGAGGTTGATAAATGTCCTGTGTGAGGTTGATAAATGTCCTGTGTGAGGTTGATAAATGTCCTGTGTGAGGTTGAAAAATGTCCTGTGTGAGGTTGATAAATGTCGTGTGTGAGGTTGATAAATGTCCTGTGTGAGGTTGATAAATGTCCTGTGTGAGGTTGATAAATGTCCTGTGTGAGGTTGATAAATGTCCTGTGTGAGGTTGAAAAATGTCCTGTGTGAGGTTGATAAATGTCGTGTGTGAGGTTGATAAATGTCCTGTGTGAGGTTGATAAATGCCGTGTGTGAGGTTGATAAATGCCGTGTGTGAGGTTGATAAATGTCCTGTGTGAGGTTGATAAATGTCGTGTGTGAGGTTGATAAATGCCGTGTGTGAGGTTGATAAATGTCGTGTGTGAGGTTGATAAATGCCGTGTGTGAGGTTGATAAATGTCGTGTGTGAGGTTGATAAATGTTGTGTGTGAGGTTGATAAATGTCCTGTGTGAGGTTGATAAATGCCGTGTGTGAGGTTGATAAATGTCGTGTGTGAGGTTGATAAATGTCGTGTGTGAGGTTGATAAATGTCCTGTGTGAGGTTGATAAATGTCCTGTGTGAGGTTGATAAATGTCCTGTGTGAGGTTGATAAATGTCCTGTGTGAGGTTGATAAATGTCGTGTGTGAGGTTGATAAATGCCGTGTGTGAGGTTGATAAATGTCGTGTGTGAGGTTGATAAATGTCCTGTGTGAGGTTGATAAATGTCGTGTGTGAGGTTGATAAATGTCCTGTGTGAGGTTGATAAATGTCGTGTGTGAGGTTGATAAATGCCGTGTGTGAGGTTGATAAATGCCGTGTGTGAGGTTGATAAATGTCGTGTGTGAGGTTGATAAATGTCCTGTGTGAGGTTGATAAATGTCGTGTGTGAGGTTGATAAATGTCGTGTGTGAGGTTGATAAATGTCCTGTGTGAGGTTGATAAATGTCCTGTGTGAGGTTGATAAATGTCGTGTGTGAGGTTGATAAATGTCCTGTGTGAGGTTGATAAATGTCCTGTGTGAGGTTGATAAATGTCCTGTGTGAGGTTGATAAATGTCCTGTGTGAGGTTGATAAATGTCCTGTGTGAGGTTGATAAATGTTGTGTGTGAGGTTGATAAATGTTGTGTGTGAGGTTGATAAATGTCGTGTGTGAGGTTGATAAATGTCGTGTGTGAGGTTGATAAATGTCGTGTGTGAGGTTGATAAATGTTGTGTGTGAGGTTGATAAATGCCGTGTGTGAGGTTGATAAATGTCGTGTGTGAGGTTGATAAATGTCGTGTGTGAGGTTGATAAATGTCCTGTGTGAGGTTGATAAATGTCCTGTGTGAGGTTGATAAATGACGTGTGTGAGGTTGATAAATGCCGTGTGTGAGGTTGATAAATGTCGTGTGTGAGGTTGATAAATGTCGTGTGTGAGGTTGATAAATGTCCTGTGTGAGGTTGATAAATGTCCTGTGTGAGGTTGATAAATGCCCTGTGTGAGGTTGATAAATGTCCTGTGTGAGGTTGATAAATGTCCTGTGTGAGGTTGATAAATGTCCTGTGTGAGGTTGATAAATGTCGTGTGTGAGGTTGATAAATGTCCTGTGTGAGGTTGATAAATGTCGTGTGTGAGGTTGATAAATGTCCTGTGTGAGGTTGATAAATGTCCTGTGTGAGGTTGATAAATGTCCTGTGTGAGGTTGATAAATGTCCTGTGTGAGGTTGATAAATGTCCTGTGTGAGGTTGATAAATGTCGTGTGTGAGGTTGATAAATGTCGTGTGTGAGGTTGATAAATGTCCTGTGTGAGGTTGATAAATGTCGTGTGTGAGGTTGATAAATGTCGTGTGTGAGGTTGATAAATGTCCTGTGTGAGGTTGATAAATGTCCTGTGTGAGGTTGATAAATGTCGTGTGTGAGGTTGATAAATGTCCTGTGTGAGGTTGATAAATGCCGTGTGTGAGGTTGATAAATGCCGTGTGTGAGGTTGATAAATGTCGTGTGTGAGGTTGATAAATGTCCTGTGTGAGGTTGATAAATGTCCTGTGTGAGGTTGATAAATGTCCTGTGTGAGGTTGATAAATGTCGTGTGTGAGGTTGATAAATCATAGGTCGTCTGAGCGTTAATGCACTCGCCATCTATATATACTCGACCGTGGGCCCGTCAAATCAAAAAAGAAAAAAGAAATAGACTTTTCGTCCATTTCGTATTTCTTCATCTCGTGAAAGAAAACGAAAAACAGAAACGCTTTCATTCTATAACTCTTTTCGACGGTATTGTAAAAAGAAAAGTGTTAGAAATATCTGTATTTATATCTTCCAGTTTACCCTAACACCCTCATTTCGCTTTCCTTTCTTCAAATCGAAATCGAACGCCATTTTCTAAAGTCATACATAGAACATGGGGTTCCCATCGAAAGCCAAATTTCCTTCGAACACATTAAATTTCCCCTCCCCCCCCTCCCTCCCTCCCTCCCTCCTGATTTGGATCCATTTTCTTATCATAACCCCACCCCAAACCTCCCCCCCCTTCCCGTTTTCCTGGGCGCCCCGTTTTCTCCCCCCTCCCCCGTTTTTCCAAAGTGACTTTTCACATCGCGACAATCAACGTACCCCAACATTTCTCTTTTTTATCGCGCTTTCCCGCCCCCGGCAACACGGGCCTCATCTCCATAATCTGCTGGGCCAGTTCCTTCCCCTTCGTGAGGACGTAAACACCGAGGGTACGATGAAGGGGGAGAAGGGGGAGAAGGGGGGCACGAACCCTCATATGACCTCGCCAAAGACACCATTTTTTTGGGGGGGTGTAAGGGGGAGTAAGGGTGGTAAGGGGGTGGTCACTTTTCTCATCTCTGGTCACTTGCCGAGTTGATTTTGGTCTCCCCTTGTTCGAAGACTTAATTACAATCAAGGTCTTTGGATGAGGGGGAG
>NC_092241.1:7222068-7224568 GCF_036320965.1 Panulirus ornatus | reverse complement strand
GCGAGTGTGTGTGTGTGTGTGTGTGTGTGTGTGGCAGTGGCGGGGGGGGGGGGGGGGTAGAGTAGTAGTTTAGGGGCAAGTTATGGGAATACGATCCCTTCCCCCCCCCCACACACACTCCTACCCACAACACCCCCTCCTTTGAAAGCCCCCCCCCCACACCACTACCTTTACAAGCTCCCACACTCCTTTATCCGTCGTGTTCAAAGGTCGTATATACCGTCGTGCTCAAGGGTCGTATATACCGTCGTGCTCAAGGGTCGTATATACCGTCGTGCTCAAGGGTCGTATATACTGTCGTGCTCAAGGGTCGTATATACCGTCGTGCTCAAGGGTCGTATATACCGTCGTGCTCAAGGGTCGCATACCGCCGTGCTCAAGAGTCGTATATACCGTCGTGCTCAAGGGTCGTATATACCGTCGTGCTCAAGGGTCGTATATACCGTCGTGCTCAAGGATCGTATATACCGTCGTGCTCAAGGGTCGTATATACCGTCGTGCTCAAGGGTCGTATATACCGTCGTGCTCAAGGGATCGTATATACCGTCGTGCTCAAGGGATCATATATACCGTCGTGTTCAAGGGTCGTATATACCGTCGTGCTCAAGGATCGTATATACCGTCGTGCTCAAGGGTCGTATATACCGTCGTGCTCAAGGGTCGTATATACCGTCGTGCTCAAGGGTCGTATACCGTGGTGCTCAAGGGATCGTATATACCGTCGTGCTCAAGGGATCGTATATACCGTCGTGCTCAAGGGTCGTATATACCGTCGTGCTCAAGGGATCATATATACCGTCGTGTTAAAGGGTCGTATACTGTCGTGCTCAAGGGTCGTATATACCGTCGCGTTCAGATACACAAATAAAAACACCCTGCCATACAACACTTGGATAGCAATCTGAGAAGAAGTGTATATAAGCGGATCGCCACACCTCTTTTTCACACGCTTTACACACACACACACACACACACACACACACACACACATAAACACACACACACACACACACACACACACTCCACGAAGCCAGATCCTATTGGTAAACACAGTCAATATACCAAATCAACATCAAAATAAACCCCATATCATCACGTAATATAACGTATATGAAATCTATTAACATCACCCGCGTCCAATCAAATGAACCGTAACACGGTCGCCGATATACGCGCGCGCGCGCGACCTGCAATGATACGCTTTGACAATCCATCGCTTACGGAGAAGTCGACCCGCGACATACAAAGGAGGGGTTCGACCAAGGGTCGGAGTTGCGTCATACGCAAATATGATGATCGATGGGTTGAGATGAAGCGTCGCGTGTTGCACGCTCATCAAACACCCGAGACAATGGAACGCCAGCAGTAAAATGACGCCAGCAAGGGAGGTGGCATCCGTTCGAAGCGCTTCGACTCGCTGGCTCGAAGCGCTTCGACTCGCCGGTTCGGAGCGCTTCGACTCGCCAGTTCGAAGCGCTTCGACTCGCCGTGGTTCGAAGCGCCTCGAACCCCGCTGGTTCGAGAGGGATGTGGGGACTGTTTTCATTATATTCACGTTACGCAACCCATCCCGTCCCATCACCCCCCCCCCCCCCCCCCCCCACAAAGGATCCATCCCACGGAGCCTCAGGCAGCGACACGGCTCCGCGCAGGAGCAGGGTAACGTGGACGCCTTTCCCTCGAGGTGTTCACACTGTCAGTGGGGGCGAGGCACGGTCTCGTCAAAGAACTTCGTCGCGTCAAAGGAGTCCACCTTAACCCATGCTACTGAACGTAGCGCAGCCATGAAACAGCAGGGGGCCCTTGGGGAAATGGGTACTGACTTGACGCAGGGGCCCCTTGGCGGCTAGGATAACAGATAATGATAAGAGTACAGGGCGGCGCTGCCTCAAGGAGGAACTTCATGATACGAAGGAGTCACACATTCCCCTGCTACTGCTTGGAGCGCAGGAGCCCCCCACCCCTCCACCTCCATCTACATGTTCTTGATACATAGTTATACACAAAAACTAAATAGGCTGAGACAGTATATATATATATATATATATATATATATATATATATATATATATATATATATACACACAGTTGAGTAACATATATGGTAAGACAACAGAGCGACCCATGTCTTTTAATATAGGAAAACACACACATATATATATATATACGACATTACCCACATGTGTGTGTGTGTGTGTGTGTGTGTGTGTGTGTGTGTGGACACACACAATGACATATCTACAGCTACAGAACGCCAGTGGAGGAAGGCCATTGCTGGCATTGTCAGGTAAAGGAGAGGTAGGGGAAAGAGGGGCGGGGAGGGGAGGACAGGATGGAGGGGATAGAAGGGGTTGGGTGGAGGTGGGGATTGAGGGGGGGGATTATTTCCCCCTCCCTCCCCTCACAACCACCTCTCTGGCAATATCGAATTAAATCCCTGAGTCTCAACTGCACAACGTCCAGGCGAAATAGCTAGCTCTCTCTCTCTCTCTCTCTCTCT
>NC_092241.1:7212068-7219568 GCF_036320965.1 Panulirus ornatus | reverse complement strand
CGAAAAGGTATTTTCCCGCCAGCGCGCTGACCGGAGGAGGGGGGAGGAGGGGGACGGACGCCCTTTCGATCGGCTCCGATCCAAAATGTAATTGCGACACTGGTCTGTGTGTTGCGTGTGTGTGTGTGTTGTGTGTGTTGTGTTGTGTCATTACATCACAACACGATGTTTCGCGCTGGGCGACATGTGTCCTGGGGTAGTGAACACACACACACACACACACACACACACACACATACACACACACACACACACACACACACACACACACACAGAGCCGGACGGGGGGGGGAGAGGCGGGGGGGAGCCACACAGGGTGTCCTGGGGCCGTTGTCTCACGCTGTCGTTGGCGAGACAATTAGTCTCCCAGTCTCCCAGTCTCTCTCTCTCTCTCTCTCTCTCTCTCTCTCTCTCTCTCTCTCTCTCTCTCTCACGAGGTCTTCGCCTCCCCGACCTCAGCCCCGCTGTATCACCCCGGGGAGAAGGGGGGAGGAGGGGAATAATGGGGTGGGGGGAGGGGGAGGGGAGGGGAGGGGATGAGAAGGGGAGGGTCAGTTAAACCTGCATCATCGAAGTGAAGGAATACGTCCGTCCCCTCCCCTCCCCTCCCCTCTCCAACACCCCCCCCCTTTATCCCCCTCCCCCCTTCCTCCGAACCTCGCCATAACGAATGTTCGCTTTATCGGCTTGGGTGGGGGGGGGGGGGGGCGGGGGGGGGGGTGGTGGTGGTCTGGGAGGAAGGGGTTATGGAGTACAACCTCGATTTACAGAAGACCCCCTCCCCCCACAGAAGACCCCCCCCACAGAAGACCCCCCCCCACAGAAGACCCCCCCCACAGAGTGGCCGACCCCCCCACAGAGTGGCCGACCCCCCTGTGGGGAGAATGCCACTCAACGAAGCCATGCGAGAGTTTGTGTCTATATAGGAACTCAGGTCATGCTCTCTATCCCTCCCCCCTCCCCTCCCCTACCCTCCCCTCCCCTTCCCTCCCCTCCCCTCCCCTCCCCCCCACCGTGCGGAAGAACCACCCCAGCCAAGCACCACCACCCCCACCCACCACCTCCCCCCCCACCACCACCCTATACGGGCATTGGTAGTTAAGGCATCGGTGAAGTTGGGTAGTTGAAGAGAGAGAGAGAGAGAGAGAGAGAGAGAGAGAGAGAGAGAGAGAGAGAGAGAGAGAGAGAGAGAGAGAGAGAGAGAGGCAACACACGGTTCAGTTCCACAGCTTCTCTGTGTACCTGGGAAACCATACCATACCTCCTCCTCCTCCCCCTCTCCCCCTTAACAACCCCCTACTTACCCTTAATCACCCCCCCCCTTCCCCTCAACCCTCCACCCCCTCCCTCACCTACACAGACGGTGGTTGGTGAGCGCGTCTTCTGGCCCTGGACGAGGAAGTGGAGGGAGGGGGGGGGGGGGTTTGGAAGGGGGGGGGGGGTGTGGAGTGCCAGGGACTTATGAGCAAGCTATGGTCGGTTATGGTTGGCTTAGAATCAAGTCACACGGGCGATAAAAGTAGAATTGGATCTCGTATATATATATATATTTTTCTTTTTCTTTCATACTTATTCGCCATTTCCCGCGTTAGCGAGGTAGCGCTAAGAACAGAGGACTGGGCCTTTGAGGGAATATCCTCACCTGGCCCCCTTCTCTGTTCCTTCTTTTGGAAAATGATATGTGAGTGTGTGTGTGTGTGTGTGTGTGTGTGTGTGTGTGTGTGTGCTTGTGCGTGTGTGTGTGTGTTTGTCTGTGTGTGTGTGTGTGTGTGTGTGTGTGTGTGTGTGTGTGTGTCTCTATGTGTCTGTGTGTGTTTGTCTACTTATCTACTATCTACCTACGACGAGATACTGCCAGAAAGGCAAGGTTAGGAAGAGAGAGAGAGAGAGAGAGAGAGAGAGAGAGGCACTTGAAGCAAACAGATCACCACAAGACGTGAGCCGGGCTATTAACGAGATCAAACACTCTTTCTTGCCTCATGGATGGTTGACCAATTAGTCCCTTTCCTGACGGCGCGTCTCTGTGATTCTCGTACTTAACGACGCCCTTCTGGTGCTGGATAACACTTTCTGTTCAGAGTAATCCACCTTTTCACGTCTCTTAGTCATAGACTATCTATTGTCTGGACGTAGGTGGACGAACCATTTTCAGTGGAAGTATTAGTGAATGGTACATGACTAGGGGGTCAGAGTTTCAATGGAAAGGGAACATGTTGTGGGAGAGGAGGAAGGAAGGAAAGAAAGATGGGGGGGGGTGTTTTTAAGATACTGAATTTGGGACGTATGTACACCAGAGTCCAACACGATCATGAACGACCCTTACTACCATTTAACCAGCTTCTGCTAACTACCACACCACCACCACAACCACATACTCCCGTCACTATCAATGGCATTACCACCACCATTCCCTTAACCTCCCCATCACCACCATTCCCACCAACACCACAATCGACCCATCACAACCATAACCTCGGGGAACATGGAAAGCGAA
Organism: Panulirus ornatus; assembly: GCF_036320965.1. Classification (NCBI taxonomy): domain Eukaryota; kingdom Metazoa; phylum Arthropoda; class Malacostraca; order Decapoda; family Palinuridae; genus Panulirus; species Panulirus ornatus. Next base: position 7,217,074 of record NC_092241.1, on the reverse strand, counting down.
TCGTCTTCGGGCTTTCACAACCACTCAGTCGTCTTCTGTAAACATTCTTGTTATGAACCGGTTGTAGAATCCGAACTCACAACCCCCGCCTACTGTGGGTATAGGGGTGAGGGGGGAAGGGGTGTTACAGAGTCTATTAGAGTCTACGAATAGTGTATATAAAGCGGGACTTTCACACACATTGCTTCTGTTACCTCTCTACCCCCTCCCGCCCCCCCCACCCCTATCATATAACCTCCTCTTGACCCCGCAATGAGACTTGAGACAAGGTCGACCATCCCATACATACAAGAGGAGACTCCCATCTTAACGAACCCAATTGTGGGGGGGGGGGGGGGCGATTCGCTGAAACGAGCGCGTTCGTCGCTTTCGTGAGGGACTTCCACGAAAGCGGGGTCCGGCCTTACGAAATGAGGAACGAGGCTTGTAAAAAACGCCCACTGTCCCAGATCGGCACATGACGCCATGACGCCATCCCATATCCCATCCCATATCCCCTTCCCATGTCGTCCACGTCCGGAGAAGACGAGAGAACACATACGTCTTTCCCCTCACCGCTTCCTTGGCTTTATCTGACACAGAGGAACTTGAGAGATAAAGATAACATTCCAAACGTACGAAAGATACCACACCTCCCCCACACACACCCACACACCTCCCTCACACACACCCACACACCTCACACACACACACACCCACACACCTCCCTTACACACACACACCCACACACCTCCCTTACACACACACACCCACACACCTCCCTTACACACACACACCCACACACCTCCCCCACACACACCTCCCTCACATACACACCCACACACACCTCCCTCACACACACACACACACACACACACACACACACACACACACACACACACACACACACACCTCCTTCACACACACCTCCCTCACACACACACACACACACACACCTCCCTCACATACACACCCACACACACCTCCCTCACACACACCCACACACCTCCCTCACACACACACACCCACACACCTCCCTTACACACACACACCCACACACCTCCCCCACACACACCTCCCTCACATACACACCCACACACACCTCCCTCACACACACACACACACACACACACACACACACACACACACACACACCCACACACCTCCCTTACACACACACACCCACACACCTCCCCCACACACACCTCCCTCACATACACACCCACACACACCTCCCTCACACACACACACACACACACACACACACACACACACACACCCACACACCTCCTCCTCCTCCTCCCTCCTTCCTCTTTCACCAGCAGTATGGAGTGTGGAGGGCACGCGGCTCAGCTCAGGTTCGGCTGGCGGAACCAACGGGTTAGGTAAACGAAAGAGAGAAAAAAAAAGGTTTGAAAATAAGAGAGAGAAAAGGAGAAATTTGAACTAACAATCACCAAGGTCGATTTGGGTGGGTGGGGGTAGGTACTGGCTCATCTCTCTCTCTCTCTCTCTCTCTCTCTCTCTCTCTCTCTCTCTCTCTCTCTCTCTCACACACACACACACACACACACACACACAGACACACACGCGTGCCATTTAAGGTTAACCGGACCCAAATATATGGCCATATACCCGCGACAATTCAATACCTATATTATCATTCCCCCTTCCCAGTGGCACTCCACTGGGAAGGGGGAATATATATATATATATATATATATATATATATATATATATATATATATATATATATATATATATATATATACTGGAAAGGATCACAATTTTGCGCGTGATCAAAACATTCCTATAAGTCCACGGGAAAACTTATCGTGTTTCATTTTCCCCGTGGACTCATAGGAATATATATATATATATATATATATATATATATATATATATATATATATATATATATATATATATATATATATATATATATATATATATACGAGTGTGAGAGTAGATTAGACAGTTAGACAGACGGACGGGTCTCCCCTTGTGCATTTGGAACATAGGTCTGTTGGTGGACGAAGAGGAGGGACGAAGAAGAAGAACAGGAGGAGGAGGAGGAGGAGGAGGGGGAACAAGAGGAGGAAGAACAGAAGTAGGAGGAGGAGGAGGAGGAGGAGGAGGAGGAGGAGGAGGAGGAACAAGAGGAGGAAGAACAGAAGTAGGAGGAGGAGGAAGAGGAAGAGGAACAATAGAAGTAGGAGAAGGAAGAGGAGGAACAACAGGAGGAGGAGGAAGAGGAGTGTCTGGTTGTGGTGGTGGTTGTGGTTGTGGTTGTGGTTGTGGTGGTGGTTGTGGTGGTGGTTGTGGTTGTGGTTGTGGTTGTGGTTGTGGTGGTGGTTGTGGTGGTGGTTGTGGTTGTGGTGGTGGTTGTGGTTGTGGTTGTGGTTGTGGTGGTGGTTGTGGTTGTGGTTGTGGTGGTGGTTGTGGTGGTGGTTGTGGTTGTGGTGGTGGTTGTGGTTGTGGTTGTGGTGGTGGTTGTGGTTGTGGTGGTGGTTGTGGTTGTGGTGGTGGTTGTGATGGTGGTTGTGGTGGTGGTTGTGGTTGTGGTGGTGGTTGTGGTTGTGGTTGTGGTGGTGATTGTGGTTGTGGTTATGGTTGTGGTTGTGGTTGTGGTGGTGGTTGTGGTTGTGGTGGTGGTTGTGGTTGTGGTGGTGGTTGTGGTTGTGGTGGTGGTTGTGGTTGTGGTTGTGGTTGTGGTGGTGGTTGTGGTTGTGGTTGTGGTTGTGGTGGTGGTTGTGGTTGTGGTGGTGGTTGTGGTTGTGGTGGTGGTTGTGATGGTGGTTGTGGTGGTGGTTGTGGTTGTGGTGGTGGTTGTGGTTGTGGTTGTGGTGGTGATTGTGGTTGTGGTTATGGTTGTGGTTGTGGTTGTGGTGGTGGTTGTGGTTGTGGTGGTGGTTGTGGTTGTGGTGGTTGTGGTTGTGGTGGTTGTGGTTGTGTGGCACAGACGCGGTGTGAGGGGCCGGGCCCAGCGCGCGTGATAGACAGCTGGGGGCAATATGTTGGCTGTTACATACCTCGCTAACAGTGTTAGGAGACGAGAGAGAGAGAGAGAGAGAGAGAGAGAGAGAGAGAGAGAGAGAGAGAGTCAGAGAGAGTGACCCCCCCCCCCCCCACCTGCGCCTCGAGATGGGAAGGGGGGCCATAATTGATGGCTGGCTGACCCCCCCCTCTCTCCTCCTCCCCCCTCTCCCCCTCCCCTCCCTCCTCCTCTCCCCCTCCTCTCCCCTCTTCCTCCCCTCCCCTCTCACGTCTGTGTTGGAAATGATTTTACGTAACTGAGGGGAGGAAACCTTCCCCCCACCTGGCTATCCCCCCGCCAACTGGGGGGGAAAATGGCTTTTGACAAATACGAAGCCACACACTGGGAAGCGATTCCAGTGTCTGTGTGCTTGTGTGGAGGGAGAGGAGGGAGGGAGGGAGGGAGAGAAGGGAAGGAGGGAGAGGAGGGAAGGAGGGAGAGGAGGGAATGAGGGAGAGGAGGGAGGGAGAGGAGGGAAGGGGAAGAAGAAGAGGCACGCGTGTCTGTGTCTGTGTCTGTATGAGAGAGAGAGAGAGAGAGAGAGAGAGAGAGAGAGAGAGAGAGAGAGAGAGAGAGAGAGAGAGAGAGAGAGAGAGAGCAGTGGAAACACAAGAACGTCAAAACGCTGGCACAAACCCATCCTCCCTACCCCAATCCCCCTCCCATCACCACCCATCCTCCCCCCCCCTAACCAACGCCTTGACTAGGGGGGGGTGGTGGTGGGTGGTTGGAGGGGGGGGGGGATGTGACGACGATGATGTCCCCGGACGCACGCTTAATTCATGAGTCTGGCTGGACCAGACACGCTTACAGACCTGTTGTTACCTCGAACTTGCAGTGGGGGGGAGGGGGGAAGGAAGGAGGAGGGAGGGGGGAAACTTGCATGAGGGGGAGAGGGGAGAGGGGAGGGGAGCTTTGGGGTCTCGGTGTCTACTTTAGCAGCAGCATCTATTTCCCCCCCTCCCTTCCCTCCCCCCTCTCCTCCCCCAGGGTGGGGGGGAGGGGAGGGGGGGAAGGGAAGGGAAGGGAAGGGAGGGGGGAAACTGAATTAAATGGAGGGAGGGAACCGCGTTACCAGATCACGACATCCATGTCCAGACGATGGAGACGCTGGGGGGGGGGGGGGGGGGGGGGAATATCAACACCCCCTCCCCCATGCAATCTTGGAGACGGGAGTCCACTGGTGGCCTCCTCCTCCACGTCTTGGAGACGTGAGTCCACTGGTGGCCTCCTCCTCCACGTCTTGGAGACGTGAGTCCACTGGTGGCCTCCTCCTCCACGTCTTGGAGACGGGAGTCCACTGGTGGCCTCCTCCTCCACGTCTGGAGACGGGAGGCCACTGGCCTCATCCACGTCTTGGAGACGGGGGTCCACTGGCCTCCTCCTCCACGTATTGAGACGGGAGTCCAATGGTGGCCTCCTCCACGTCTGGAGACGGGAGTCCACTGGCCTCCTCCTCCACGTCTGGAGACGGGAGTCCACTGGCCTCATCCACGTCTTGGAGACGGGGGTCCACTGGCCTCCTCCACGTCTTGGAGACGGGAGTCCACTGGCCTCCACGTCTTGGAGACGGGAGTCCACTGGCCTCCATGTCTTGAGACGGGAGTCCACTGGCCTCCTCCTCCACGTCTGGAGACGGGAGTCCACTGGCCTCCATGTCTTGAGACGGGAGTCCACTGGCCTCCTCCACGTCTGGAGACGGGAGTCCACTGTCCTCCTCCACGTCTGGAGACGGGAGTCCACTGGCCTCCTCCACGTCTGGAGACGGGAGTCCACTGGCCTCCTCCACGTCTGGAGACGGGAGTCCACAGGCCTCCTCCACGTCTTGGAGACGGGAGTCCACTGTCCTCCTCCACGTCTGGAGACGGGAGTCCACTGGCCTCCTCCACGTCTGGAGGCGGGAGTCCACTGGCCTCCTCCACGTCTGGAGGCGGGAGTCCACTGGCCTCCTCCACGTCTGGAGACGGGAGTCCACTGGCCTCCTCCACGT
>NC_092241.1:7199568-7209568 GCF_036320965.1 Panulirus ornatus | reverse complement strand
TCACCCACAACAAGTTTTCGTATCGAAGGTTTCGAAGGAAGAGACACACTTTCTATGGCCAGTTATATAAACCACTGGAGGTGGGGGGATACTCCATCCCTCTTGGCTTCTATAGCCTATTGTCGCAGGGAGCTATATACATCTGTCTATCAATCAGGGCTTTGCACGTGTCTATTAGTTCGCCTTTTCCCATGCGGTAAGGTAGCGCCAAGAACAGACGAAAAAAAATATGGCCTCATTCGTTCGCTCGCATCCAATCCTTTAGTTTCCATGCATAATGTACCGAAATCAAGTTCCTCTTCTCCACTATCCTATCCACAGGACTTTCTGTGCTTTCCTTCGATCGTCTCATATCCCCCTGGTTCAGTCCATTTACAGCGCGTCGCCCCCTGTATACCACATCGCTCCAAGTCGCTTTATCCTTTCAACGTCTCCACACCACCCTCCTGCATGTTCAGGTCCCCAGACACCCCAGAGTATCTTTCACTCCGTCTCATATCCCCCTGGTTCAGTCCATTTACAGCGCGTCGCCCCCTGTATACCACATCGCTCCAAGTCGCTCTATCCTTTCAACGTCTCCACACCACCCTCCTGCATGTTCAGGTCCCCAGGCACCCCAGAGTATCTTTCACTCCATCCTTCCACCTCCCCCCCTCTTCCTTGTTCCCTCCACTTCTGACATGTGAATCCTCTTAGTCAACTTCTCCTCGCTCATCCTCTCCATATATCCAAACCATTTCAACACACCTTCCTTCAATTCTCTCATACAAACGTAAACACCTTACTACCACACCTCCCCATCTATCACTGATCATTCCATCCCCATTCCTTGTGCTACATATTGTCCCTCAAACACTTCATTACCATCCCATCCGGCCTGTGAACAGGAGTGGTAACAGAGGAGGAGAGGCCGGGGGAAAAGAGAAAATGAAAATGGGGACACCGGAGGTAAGGGCGTGAGGACGTAAAAACCCTAAAGTTTCATGTAGGTCAGGATGGCCTACAGAACTGTACCCCTACGTGGAAGGGTTTCCTGTGTAACGCAGACGGCCTGAGTGGGATATACAGCGGGAGGGATGAAGATGGGAGGAGGGTAGCCAAATGAAGTCAAGAAATTGTGGAAAAAAAATATAAAAGAAACATAGAGGGTGAGCGCATGGACGAAAGTCCCTTAGGATCGGGATGGTCATGTAGAACGTATTGACACGCGTGTTGGTCAGACGTGTCCATATATATATATATATATATATATATATATATATATATATATATATATATATATATATATATATATACATATATATATATATATATATATATATATATATATATATATATATATATATATATATACCAGTACAATTGATGGTATAATCATTTTCTTCCTTAGAGAAGAGAGGGGTCAAGAAGTGGTCTAAAACAGGTAAAAGATTATCATCGAAGGTTTTACGAATTTTCAAAGTCGATAATGGGCTCTGAGAGTGTGACCGAGTTTCGCTCGGAGTGAAACTTTTGAGGGAACTATTTTACGTAGGATGAGGCAAAGTTCCTTTTTCTTTTTTTTTTTTCTCTTCCGTCGGTTGGATTGGCTTATGGAATGAACTACCAAGTAGAAGTAATTCATACGTGCCACTGACTCTGGGACCAGACTTGACCAACGCCTCGCTTTAAGCCCCTCGACTTGCTTGTATCCTCAAACGCCCCCCAATGTTAGATTTAAGTCATGGGCCTCGTTGAAGCATCTACTTATTTACTTAATACAGGAGGGAGGGAACTACTTGAGGTTTCTGGTCCCCTCAGCGCTACGAGGGAAGGCTTCGTGGAGGGCAGCCACCACAGACACCCCCACACCCGCGCCCTGCTGGTGTGTGTTTACCTTCTGTCGCTCCTGGAAGCGAAAAACTTATTTCATCTCGGGGCAAACATATGAACTCCAGAGGCGTTCGAGTCGACACCACGAAGAAGATAGACAGCTGATGTTTAACTCCTCCTCCTCCTTCTTCTCTTCTTCCTCCTCCTCCTCCTCTTCCTCCTCCTCCTCATCCTCCTTCTCTTCTCCATCGCTCCTCCTCCTTCTCCATCCCTCCTCCTTTTCCTCCCCCTCCTCCTTCTTCTCCATCGCTCCTCCTCTTCTTCCTCCTCCTCCTCCTCCCTCTCCATCGCTCCTCCTCTTCCTCCTCCTCCTCCTCCTCCATCCCTCGTCCTCTTCCTCCTCCTCTTCCTCCTCCTTCTTCTCTTCGACAGCCAGGGCCCTTCAAGAAGACCCACCTCCAATTCACCCTCTCTCCCTACCTACCTGACGGAGAGACGAGGGTGAAAGGGAGTTAAGAGAGAGAGAGAGAGAGAGAGAGAGAGAGAGAGAGAGAGAGAGAGAGAGAGAGAGAGAGAGAGAGAGAGAGGAGACCATCACCACCACACCATCCCCTACCACAGTCCAAACCACACCACCCCCTACCACAGTCCACACCACACCAACCCATCCTCTACCACAATCTACCACACCACCCTCTACCACAGTCCACACCACACCACCCCATCCTTTACCACAATCTACCACACCACCCTCTACCACAGTCCACCACACCACACCACCCTCTACCACAGTCCACATCACACCATCCCTGCCACAGTCCACCACACCACACCACCCTCTACCACAGTACACACCACATCATCCCGTACCACAGTCCACACCACAGACAAGAGGCACAGGTCACCACCATCCTTCATCGCCGTCAGCAGCAAGGGCACAACCTTACCCAGCTGTAATGGTGGTGGCGCCTCGGTCCGTCTGGGCTGAAGATGGTGCGTCTGTGATAACAGCCTGGCCCCGGGAGATGGTGGTAGTTGTGGTAGTGGTGGTAGTTGTGGTGGTGGTAGTTGTGGTAGTAGTTGTGCTAGTTATGGCAGTGGTGGTAGGTGTGGTAGTTGTGGTAGTGGTGGTAGGTGTGGTAGTTGTGGTAGTGGTGGTAGGTGTGGTAGTTGTGGTAGTGGTGGTAGGTGTGGTAGTTGTGGTAGTGGTGGTAGGTGTGGTAGTTGTGGTAGTGGTGGTAGGTGTGGTAGTTGTGGTAGTGGTGGTAGGTGTGGTAGTTGTGGTAGTGGTGGTAGGTGTGGTAGTTGTGGTAGTGGTGGTAGGTGTGGTAGTTGTGGTAGTGGTGGTAGGTGTGGTAGTTGTGGTAGTGGTGGTAGGTGTGGTAGTTGTGGTAGTGGTGGTAGGTGTGGTAGTTGTGGTAGTGGTGGTAGGTGTGGTAGTTGTGGTAGTGGTGGTAGGTGTGGTAGTTGTGGTAGTGGTGGTAGGTGTGGTAGTTGTGGTAGTGGTGGTAGGTGTGGTAGTTGTGGTAGTGGTGGGGACAGGGGTGGTAGTGTTTGGGGAGGAGGGGGGGAGGGGGGTGGGTCTCTGGTGTATTTCCACGTATGGAAGAGATGTGGTTTACCACATCTCTCTCTCTCTCTCTCTCTCTCTCTCTCTCTCTCTCTCTCTCTCTATCTATCTATCTATCTATCTGTCTATCTCTCTGTCTGTCTGGCACACGCATGCTACAGATTCTCGAAGGAGCCTCTCATGACTTCTATTTCCCGTACCCTTTCCACCTGCCGTCCCACACACACACTACACTCCCCCCTCCCCCTCTCCCACACCTGTCCCCCGTCCCGTCCCGTCCCGTCCCAGGAGGTGGAGGAGGTCAGTGTCATGCAACGCCACCATGACACAGAGGAAGATGCTTGCACTGCTTGCAACGCACGCACGCACGCACGCACGCACGCACGCACGGTCGTTCCCATGCGTGTGTGTGTGTGTGTGTGTGTGTGTGTGTGTGTGTGTACGTCTTCGCCAGGTCATAAGAACGTGTCCAGACCCGGTGTGAAATGGTGCTTGACGAAAGCACAGAGGAATGAAACGGGGAAGGGCAGGGGGGGAGGGGGAAGGGGGGAGGGGGAAGGGGAGGGGGAAGGGGAGGGGGTTTAATCGTGGGGTCCGTGAGATGGTCTTCGTGGCCTTTGGATCGTAGGTCCGCGGGAGGGTCCACGTGCTGGTGAGGTGAAGGGGAGGGGGGGCGGGGAGGAGGCGGGAAGGGGTGGAAACAGAGAGGAGGGGGTTGGGAGGGGAAAGAGGGGAGGGGGAAGATGGTCCTCCTCCTCCTCCTCCTCTACCTCCTCCTCCTCCTCCTCCTCCTCTTCCTCCTCCTCCTCCTCCTCCTCTTCCTCCTCCTCCTCCTCCTCCTCCTCCTCCTCCTCCTCTTCCTCCTCCTCCTCCGTCATACTATAATCAGGCCCCCCCCGCCCTCCACCCCCCCCCCTTTTCCCCCTCCGCTTCCCCCCCCCCTCAGAGGTCATAGACAACAAGGTCACGGTGCAGGAGAGAGAGGGGGGGAAGGGAGGAGGGGGAGGAGGGGGGGTCACTATGTTAGCGTGGGTCAGCGACCTTGGTCGAGGGCGGGAGAGGGGCGGGGGGGGGGGGGGGCGGGGGGGGGCGGGGGGGGGCACCATGCGGCTGCGGGAGCGTGAGCGCGCGGCCTCTGCCCCCCCCCCCCCCCAGCGTTGCCAGATTATCCAGCCGGTGTAATTATCTCGGAAATTCATAAAAAAAAAAAAAAAAAATGGCGTTGGGGGTCGCCACGGAAGGCACATTTGGGTACGGGTTCGAGTCTGGAGATCGGCGCGCCCACTGGTGACTCCTATATAGACTGTGTGGGTGGCCCACAGGCCGCCCGCGCGGATGCTCGGCGTCGTTTGGGGCGTGGGTGGCGCGGATAATTTCCAGAGCAGATGGCGTGGGTGCGTGGGCGGCCGAAAGCGGATGGAGTGGGCGTGGGAAGTGCATGGCGTGAGTAGTTTCGAGACCGGATGGTGTGGGCGTGGGAAGTGGATGGCGTGGGTGGTTTTGAAAGCGGATGGTGTGGGCGTGGGAAGTGTATGGCGTGGGTGGCTTTGAGAGCGGATGGTGTGGGCGTGGGAAGTGTATGGCGTGGATGGTTTTGAGAGCGGATGGTGTGGGCGTGGGAAGTGTATGGCGTGGGTGGTTTTGAGAGCGGATGGTGTGGGCGTGGGAAGTGGATGGCGTGGGTGGTTTTGAGAGCGGATGGTGTGGGCGTGGGAAGTGTATGGCGTGGGTGGTTTTGAGAGCGGATGGTGTGGGCGTGGGAAGTGGATGGCGTGGGTGGTTTTGAGAGCTGATGGTGTGGGCGTGGGAAGTGGATGGCGTGGGTGGTTTTGAGAGCGGATGGTGTGGGCGTGGGAAGTGTATGGCGTGGGTGGCTTTGAGAGCGGATGGTGTGGGCGTGGGAAGTGTATGGCGTGGGTGGCTTTGAGAGCGGATGGTGTGGGCGTGGGAAGTGTATGGCGTGGGTGGCTTTGAGAGCGGATGGTGTGGGCGTGGGAAGTGTATGGCGTGGGTGGCTTTGAGAGCGGATGGTGTGGGCGTGGGAAGTGTATGGCGTGGGTGGCTTTGAGAGCGGATGGTGTGGGCGTGGGAAGTGTATGGCGTGGGTGGCTTTGAGAGCGGATGGTGTGGGCGTGGGAAGTGGATGGCGTGGGTGGTTTTGAGAGCGGATGGTGTGGGCGTGGGAAGTGTATGGCGTGGGTGGCTTTGAGAGCGGATGGTGTGGGCGTGGGAAGTGGATGGCGTGGGTGGTTTTGAGAGCGGATGGTGTGGGCGTGGGAAGTGGATGGCGTGGGTGGTTTTGAGAGCGGATGGTGTGGGCGTGGGAAGTGTATGGCGTGGGTGGCTTTGAGAGCGGATGGTGTGGGCGTGGGAAGTGTATGGCGTGGGTGGCTTTGAGAGCGGATGGTGTGGGCGTGGGAAGTGTATGGCGTGGGTGGCTTTGAGAGCGGATGGTGTGGGCGTGGGAAGTGTATGGCGTGGGTGGCTTTGAGAGCGGATGGTGTGGGCGTGGGAAGTGTATGGCGTGGGTGGCTTTGAGAGCGGATGGTGTGGGCGTGGGAAGTGGATGGCGTGGGTGGTTTTGAGAGCGGATGGTGTGGGCGTGGGAAGTGGATGGCGTGGGTGGTTTTGAGAGCGGATGGTGTGGGCGTGGGAAGTGTATGGCGTGGGTGGCTTTGAGAGCGGATGGTGTGGGCGTGGGAAGTGTATGGCGTGGGTGGTTTTGAAAGCGGATGGTGTGGGCGTGGGAAGTGTATGGCGTGGGTGGTTTTGAGAGCGGATGGTGTGGGCGTGGGAAGTGTATGGCGTGGGTGGTTTTGAAAGCGGATGGTGTGGGCGTGGGAAGTGTATGGCGTGGGTGGTTTTGAGAGCGGATGGTGTGGGCGTGGGAAGTGTATGGCGTGGGTGGCTTTGAGAGCGGATGGTGTGGGCGTGGGAAGTGTATGGCGTGGGTGGCTTTGAGAGCGGATGGTGTGGGCGTGGGAAGTGTATGGCGTGGGTGGCTTTGAGAGCGGATGGTGTGGGCGTGGGAAGTGTATGGCGTGGGTGGCTTTGAGAGCGGATGGTGTGGGCGTGGGAAGTGTATGGCGTGGGTGGTTTTGAGAGCGGATGGTGTGGGCGTGGGAAGTGTATGGCGTGGGTGGTTTTGAGAGCGGATGGTGTGGGCGTGGGAAGTGTATGGCGTGGGTGGTTTTGAGAGCGGATGGTGTGGGCGTGGGAAGTGGATGGCGTGGGTGGTTTTGAGAGCGGATGGTGTGGGCGTGGGAAGTGTATGGCGTGGGTGGCTTTGAGAGCGGATGGTGTGGGCGTGGGAAGTGTATGGCGTGGGTGGTTTTGAGAGCGGATGGTGTGGGCGTGGGAAGTGTATGGCGTGGGTGGTTTTGAGAGCGGATGGTGTGGGCGTGGGAAGTGTATGGCGTGGGTGGCTTTGAGAGCGGATGGTGTGGGCGTGGGAAGTGTATGGCGTGGGTGGCTTTGAGAGCGGATGGTGTGGGCGTGGGAAGTGTATGGCGTGGGTGGCTTTGAGAGCGGATGGTGTGGGCGTGGGAAGTGTATGGCGTGGGTGGCTTTGAGAGCGGATGGTGTGGGCGTGGGAAGTGTATGGCGTGGGTGGTTTTGAGAGCGGATGGTGTGGGCGTGGGAAGTGTATGGCGTGGGTGGCTTTGAGAGCGGATGGTGTGGGCGTGGGAAGTGTATGGCGTGGGTGGCTTTGAGAGCGGATGGTGTGGGCGTGGGAAGTGTATGGCGTGGGTGGCTTTGAGAGCGGATGGTGTGGGCGTGGGAAGTGTATGGCGTGGGTGGCTTTGAGAGCGGATGGTGTGGGCGTGGGAAGTGTATGGCGTGGGTGGCTTTGAGAGCGGATGGTGTGGGCGTGGGAAGTGTATGGCGTGGGTGGCTTTGAGAGCGGATGGTGTGGGCGTGGGAAGTGTATGGCGTGGGTGGTTTTGAGAGCGGATGGTGTGGGCGTGGGAAGTGTATGGCGTGGGTGGCTTTGAGAGCGGATGGTGTGGGCGTGGGAAGTGTATGGCGTGGGTGGCTTTGAGAGCGGATGGTGTGGGCGTGGGAAGTGTATGGCGTGGGTGGCTTTGAGAGCGGATGGTGTGGGCGTGGGAAGTGTATGGCGTGGGTGGCTTTGAGAGCGGATGGTGTGGGCGTGGGAAGTGTATGGCGTGGGTGGCTTTGAGAGCGGATGGTGTGGGCGTGGGAAGTGGATGGCGTGGGTGGTTTTGAGAGCGGATGGTGTGGGCGTGGGAAGTGTATGGCGTGGGTGGCTTTGAGAGCGGATGGTGTGGGCGTGGGAAGTGTATGGCGTGGGTGGTTTTGAGAGCGGATGGTGTGGGCGTGGGAAGTGGATGGCGTGGGTGGTTTTGAGAGCGGATGGTGTGGGCGTGGGAAGTGGATGGCGTGGGTGGTTTTGAGAGCGGATGGTGTGGGCGTGGGAAGTGGATGGCGTGGGTGGTTTTGAGAGCGGATGGTGTGGGCGTGGGAAGTGGATGGCGTGGGTGGTTTTGAGAGCGGATGGTGTGGGCGTGGGAAGTGTATGGCGTGGGTGGTTTTGAGAGCGGATGGTGTGGGCGTGGGAAGTGGATGGCGTGGGTGGTTTTGAGAGCGGATGGTGTGGGCGTGGGAAGTGTATGGCGTGGGTGGTTTTGAGAGCGGATGGTGTGGGCGTGGGAAGTGGATGGCGTGGGTGGTTTTGAGAGCGGATGGTGTGGGCGTGGGAAGTGGATGGCGTGGGTGGTTTTGAGAGCGGATGGTGTGGGCGTGGGAAGTGGATGGCGTGGGTGGTTTTGAGAGCGGATGGTGTGGGCGTGGGAAGTGTATGGCGTGGGTGGCTTTGAGAGCGGATGGTGTGGGCGTGGGAAGTGTATGGCGTGGGTGGTTTTGAGAGCGGATGGTGTGGGCGTGGGAAGTGTATGGCGTGGGTGGCTTTGAGAGCGGATGGTGTGGGCGTGGGAAGTGGATGGCGTGGGTGGTTTTATTACCGTCGTGCTCAAGGGTCTGTATATATCCCGTCGTGATGCAAGGGGTCGATTACACCGTCGTGCTCAAGGGTCTTATACACCGTAGTGCTCAAGGGTCGTATTATACCGTCGTGCTCAAGGGTCGTATACACCGTCGTGCTCAAGGGTCGTATATACCGTCGTGCTCAAGGGTCGTATATATACCGTCGTGCTCAAGGGTCGTATATACCGTCGTGTTCAAGGGTCGTATATACCGTCGTGCTCAAGGGTCGTATATACCGTCGTGTTCAAGGGTCGTATATACCGTCGTGCTCAAGGGTCGTATACCGTCGTGCTCAAGGAGTCGTATACCGTCGTGCTCAAGGGGTCGTATACCGTCGTGCTCAAGGGTCGTATATACCGTCGTGCTCAAGGGTCGTATATACCGTCGTGCTCAAGGTTCGTATACCGTCGTGTTCAAGGGTCGTATACCGTCGTGCTCAAGGATCGTACCGTCGAGCTCAAGGGTCGCATACGTCGTGCTCAAAGGATCTTTCTGTCCTGCTCAATGGGTCGTACCATCCTGCTCAGGGGGTCGTCGTAGTACCGTCGTGCTCAAGGGGTCGTATTATGGTGCTCAGAGGGTTTACTGAATCGCTATGAATAAGCATATCCCTCGTTGACCAAACTGGCCTTTACCCACTTTAAAAAGCCATGTTTGAGGAGAGACATTTGAAAGAAAAGAAGCGCAAATGGTTCCACCGTAGACAGGGTCTGCGAAACCAGATACAGTTGGTGGAGGGCTTGTTGGGGGGGGGGGAGGGGCTGTACTTGTACTCACCACTGTACACCAGTGTACATACGACGGTCCAGATGGTGTACTGTAAACCCTTCACAGTACACCAGGGTCCATACGATGGTCCAGTGGTGTATTGCACATCCTTCACAGTACACCAGTGTATATATGATGGTCCAAGGGATGTACTTCTACACCCTCACAGAACACCAGTGTACATCGATGGTCTAGGGGTGTACTGTACACCCTCACAGTATACCAGAGCACATACGATGGTCCAGGGAGTGTACTATACACCCCTAAAGTACACCAGTGCACATACGATGGTTCAGGGGTGTACTGTTAGCCCCCACAGTACACCAGTGTACATACGATGATCACGGACGTACTGTACACCCACACATTACACCAGTGTATGCACGATAGTCCAGGGGATGTACATGTATGTACACACCACTACAGACCACGGTACACACACAATGGCCCTGGGAGTAGTATCCTATACACACCCCACTGTACACCAATGTACACAAGATGGCTCACTCACGTGATGTACTGTACACCCCCCCACCCCTCCTCCTCCGTACAGTACACCAGTGTACATACAATGGTCCGGGGTCCATACCCTGTCGACAAGGCCGTCTTCGAGAGAGAGAGAGAGAGAGAGAGAGAGAGAGAGAGAGAGAGAGAGAGAAAACGGGGGTGGTCACCCCCTCCTCCTCCTCCTCTACCCTTCGAAAACGGGATCTGGAGTCTGTCTTGTTTATTTCCAATGGTATGTGGGAGGGGAGGGGAGGGAGGGAGGGGGGAAGGGAGGGAGGGGGGATGGGAGGGAGGGAGGGGAGGGAGGGGAGGGGAGGGAGGGAGGGAGGGGGAGAG
>NC_092241.1:7189568-7194568 GCF_036320965.1 Panulirus ornatus | reverse complement strand
TGTGTAGAGGGTGGGGGAAAGGAGGGGGAGAAGGGTTGGCGAACCGAGAACCCAAATACAGACACACACACACACACACACACACACACACACACACCTGTCAGGGCCTCGAACCGGGCCTCCTGAACCATTTGATCACCCTTCGACTCCCCCAAGGATTCGCCAGGAATTTGAATCGTGCACCACGAACCACCGAATCATCGTCGTGAACCATTATCCCCGTCACGAATATGACTCGAACCTCCTTTGAACCACTGAATCGCCCAATTCTGAACCCCTGTAATCATCAGGACTTTGAACCCAAACTCCGAAACAACCATAAGATCAAACCCTGAACCCCTATGCTCGCCAGGACTTGAAGCCACCGAACCTCATGAACCAGTGAATGACTCGCGGTGAATGAACCCAAACTCCGAAACAGCTATAAGATCGAACCCTCGACCCCTATGCTCGCCAGGACTTGAAACCACCGAACCCCATGAACCAGTGAATGACTCGCGATGAACAACTGCTTCATTCAGCCACGGGTTACCGAACCACATATGATTGAACCACTGTTCGGATCAAGAGCCAGACCACAGGGCCCCCGTTACGTTTTCTTTTTTTATCCCCTGCCGCTTCAGAGAGGGTTCGCTTGCCTCGAGGTCGTCCAACTGAACCCTTTGAGCTAGCTGCTTCAGGGAAGATCCTTAATGAACCCTGACTCCTAGCTGCTTCAGGGAGATCCCATGTATTCCCTGCGTGTCGTAGAATGCGACTAAAAGGGGAGGGAGCTGAGGGGGGCTGGAAATCCTCCCTCTCGTTTTTTTTTTTTTTCTCCAAAAGAAGGAACATAGAAGGGGGCCAGGTGAGGATATTCCCTCAAAGGCCCAGTCCTCTGTTCTTAACGCTACCTCGCTAACGCGGGAAATGGCGAATAGTGTAAAAGAAAAAAAAAAAAAACGCAAAGGACTTCGCCACCGAGAATAGGATCGAAGAGTCTTCAACCACTCGATTAAACACCTTGGAAGAAATTAAGGGAATCCAGGAACATTCTTCGTTACTTTTGAAGGCTTTTAAAATGCGTTAATGAGTTCAGGGGGGGGGGGTTTATTGGCCCCCCCCACTACGGGAATAACTGCTTTGTTTCGCTGTGGTTGTTGTGCGGGTGTGGGTCTTACGAGCGACTGAAAGGCAGAAGAGTTCTTAACTAATTAAATGAGACTCGAAAGGAAAATTATTCCTTGAATAAAACTCGGTGTTTAAAAATCTGAATTAAATGTCTAGGAAAAATATTTTTTCATTTTTCAGGCTTTGAGCGCATCAGTTGTGGCCCTTGAACACGACGGTATATACGACCCTTGAGCACGACATTATATACGACCCTTGAGCACGACGGTATATACGATCCTTGAGCACGACGGTATATACGACCCTTGAGCACGACGGTATACGACCCTTGAACACGACGGTATACGATCCTTGAGCACGACGGTATATACGACCCTTGAGCACGACGGTATATACGACCCTTGAGCACGACGGTATATATGACCCTTGAGCACGACGGTATATACGACCCTTGAGCACGACGGTATATACGACCCTTGAGCACGACGGTATACGACCCTTGAGCACGACGGTATATACGACCCTTGAACACGACGGTATATACGATCCTTGAACACGACGGTATATACGACCCTTGAGCACGACGGTATACGACCCCTTGAGCACGACGGTATATACGACCCCTTGAGCACGACGGTATATACGACCCTTGAGCACGACGGTATACGACCCTTGAGCACGACGGTATACGACCCTTAGAGCACGATGGTATACGACCCTTGAGCACGACGGTGTACGACCCTTGAGCACGACGGTATATACGACCCTTGAGCACGACGGTATATACGACCCTTGAGCACGACGGTATACGATCCTTGAGCACGACGGTATATACGACCCTTGAGCACGACGGTATACGACCCTTGAGCACGACGGTATACGACCCTTACAATGGCCTTTGTTTTTAACCAGCGCGTTCCAGGGTCGTACGGTCGTACCCTAGTGTCGCATCGCCGCGTTCAAGGGTCGTACCCACCGTTCCGTCGTACCGATGAGTCGGGGCAGTGTTCAAGGCTGGACGCTCATCCGGGGCAAGGCGTGGCGCCCATGACGCTATCGGTATGTGGCTGGGACAACCACGAACCCAGGGATCGAACCCCCACACCGCCCACCCGAACCCAGGGATCGAACCCCACCCCGCCCACACGAACCCAGGGATCGAACCCCCACACCGCCCACCCATCAAACCACCGTCCCCCTCCCCCCAAAATATATATATATATATATATATATATATATATATATATATATATATAGAGAGAGAGAGAGAGAGAGAGAGAGAGAGAGAGAGAGAGAGAGAGAGAGAGAGATAAATATATATAAATATATATAGATTGATATATATATGAGAGAACGAGTTGAGCCGGAGTCTCTCCCCCCCCCTCCCCTTGACGTCAGAAGGACGGGATGTGGGTGGTTCCTTTTTGTCTGTCTGTCTCCAAGGGTGGACGAGCCACCGCGAGAGAGAGAGAGAGAGAGAGAGAGAGAGAGAGAGAGAGAGAGAGAGAGAGAGAGAGAGAGAGAGAGGGAGAGAGAGAGAGAGGGGAGGGGTGAGGGTTGAGGTGAGGTGAGGTGAGGGGGGGTTGATTGGTGGGTGGGTGGGTGGGTAGTAAGGGGGATGGGGGGGCGGGGGGGCGGCGGCGCGTCCCCCCCCCTCCCCCCATCCCCCCCGTGGACTGAATCTGCCCAGCAACACTTAACACGTACGTATGGTGTGTGGGGGGGGGAGGGGGGTGTGGGGGAGGGGGGAGGGGGTTAGGGGGGTGTGGGGGGGTGGGGGAAGAAGAGGATATAGGAGGGGAAAAGAGATGGTCCAGGGTCTACTGTCTGGGCTACGGGAAGAGACCTTAAGTGAATCTGTCCCTCACTAAGACGGCAGGGATATATATATATATATATATATATATATATATATATATATATATATATATATATATATATATATATATATATATTTATATATACACCCTCGCCTGAGCCACGTATACCCATTTACATCGACCAAAGCCTAGGGGGGGGGAGGATGAACAGCTGGGTTGACTGTGGACCGACTGCCGCAACCCAGGATTCGAACCTTTGCCATGCTCGACCCTTGGGGGGCTGGGGGTGGGGGCGGTCCCCAGTGAATGCGTCACCACGGTCAGGAACGCTGACCGCTACACCACGGAGGCCCATATATATACATATATATATATATATATATATATATATATATATATATATATATATATATATATATTTTTTTTTAAACTATTCGCCATTTCCAGCGTTAGCGAGTAGCGTTAAGAACAGAGGACTGGGCCTTTTTTGGAATATCCTCACCTGGCCCCCTTCTCTGTTCCTTCTTTTGGAAAATTAAAAAAAAACGAGAGGGGAGGATTTCCAGCCCCCCGCTCCCTCCCCTTTTAGTCGCCTTCTACGACACGCAGGGAATACGTGGCAAGTATTCTTTCTCCCCTATCCCCAGGGATAATATATATATATATATATATATATATATATATATACATGGATGACAGGGTAATTCCTTTTGTTGACGAGAGATAGATAGATAGATAGATAGATAGAGAGAGAGAGAGAGAGAGAGAGAGAGAGAGAGAGAGAGAGAGAGAGAGAGAGAGAGAGAACTGACACAAAGAAAAAAACGATTACCTAAACCCATTGAGCCCCATGTCTTAACCCCCCTTTTGAGTACACCAGCCTGTCCCACTGTGTACACCAGCCTGACCCACTGTGTACACCAGCCTGTCCCACTGTGTACACCAGCCTGACCCACTGTGTACACCAGCCTGACCCACTGTGTACACCAGCCTGACCCACTGTGTACACCAGCCTGACCCACTGTGTACACCAGCCTATCCCACTGTGTACACCAGCCTGTCCTACTGTGCACACCAGCCTGACCCACTGTGTACACCAGCCTGACCCACTGTGTACACCAGCTTGACCCACTGTGTACACCAGCCTGACCCACTGTGTACACCAGCCTATCCCACTGTGTACACCAGCCTGACCCACTGTGTACACCAGCCTGTCCCACTGTGTACACCAGCCTGTCCCACTGTGTACACCAGCCTGACCCACTGTGTACACCAGCCTGACCCACTGTGTACACCAGCCTGACCCACTGTGTACACCAGCCTATCCCACTGTGTACACCAGCCTGTCCTACTGTGTACGACAGCAAGGCGCACCACCACACAACACACACCTCCACCCACCCACCCACCCCCAACCCACCTCGAGTGCGACGAACGACTCCGCGAACGATAACCCTCGAGGTACGACAACTCTCCAGCTCTGGAGTACGAAGGACGAGGAGGAGGCCGTCCCATCCCTCCTCAGCTCCTCGAGTACGAAGGTGTGCAGCTCCGATTCGAGGCGTGTGCATGGCACTCAAAGTGTGGTGGATCGTCGTCGTCCACGCCAGAAATCCCGGACAATACCAAGGCCAGGCCCGGCCCTGGCCTGGGCCTGGCCTGGCCTGGGCCTGGGCCTGGCCTGGGCCTGGGCCTGGGCCGGGCCGGTGTTCCCTCCGGAGCGACGGAGTGCGTACACACACACATCCCTCCCTCACCCGTCGCCCTCCCTCGTCCCCCGACCTAGCAACACCTTCGGGATGCGCCATAAGAGGCCACGGCTGCGCCAAAAACCTTCTCTGAGGCGATGTGGTGGCTAAAGAAGGGCATAGCGGGGGGAGCGGGAGGAGGAGGAGGAGGAGGAGGAGGAGGAGGAGGAGGAGGAAGGAGGAGGAAGAGGACTGGAATGGGGTTGAGTTGGGGGAGGTTGCGACGGAGTGGGGTGTCTTTGACGGGAGTCTACGAGTCACACTCTTATGGCTTTGTATCAATCCAAAGAAAACGACCCTAATAAACTCTATATATATATGT
>NC_092241.1:7177068-7187068 GCF_036320965.1 Panulirus ornatus | reverse complement strand
GGGGGCGCCCCGCCTCATTCCTGGAGGGGGCGCCCCGCCTCATTCCTGGAGGGGGCGCCCCGCCTCATTCCTGGAGGGGGCGCCCCGCCTCATTCCTTCGTGAGGTACGGGAGGTCGACCTCATAATACTCTTAGCGAGGCTGGAGGGCGAGGTCATCCCATTTCGTGAGGGGGAGGGGAGGGTGAGGGATCAGACTCATTTCTGGAGGACTAAGGAAAGGGGGAAGGGGGAGGAAGGGGGGAGAGGAGGGGGGTTTTCCACGTCAATTCTCCCTTTTTCCTTGAGAGAGAGAGAGAGAGAGACGGGGGGGGGGGGGAAAGGCACCTCACATCGCGTGGCCATCTTGCAGGTGAGGGGAAATGAGGAGGGAAAGGTTGAAGGAGGATGAGGTGGTAGTGGTGGGGTTAGGTGGGGTTTGGTGGGGTTTGAGAGAGAGGGAGAGGGGAGAGAGAGAGGGGAGGATAGGGGGAGGGAGGGGAAGGGAGGGAGGGAAAGAGAGAGACATCAGAGCCATGAGTTTGTGAGATGAATGGAGGATGAGGGGTGGGGGGGCGGGAGGGGTGGGGGGGCGGGGGAAGGGGGAGAAGAGGGGGAGGGGGAGATGGAGGAGGGGGAGGGGGTCATGCCACATTGGTGGGTGGAGGGCAAGCGTCCGTCAAAAATCCTCATTAACCTCACCATTCTCCTCCTCATACCACACCAGCGCATCTCTCTCTCTCTCTCTCTCTCTCTCTCTCTCTCTCTCTCTCTCTCTCTGCTATCTCCATCTTATCTCCATCTTCTCTCTCTCTCTCTCTCTCTCTCCTCGTCCCCTTACATGAATGGATCCTCTCTCTCTCTCTCTCTCTCTCTCTCTCTCTCTCTCTCTCTCTCTCTCTCTCTCTCTCTCTCCCCATCGAGTATATGGAGACGAGGGGGAGGGGAGGGGGGAGAGGAGGAGGAGGATCGCCACCACCTCTTCTTACTCCCCAGCTATAATAATCTCCCACACCCACACCCACCCACACCCACACCCACACCCTGTTTTTGTATTTGCGCCGTAACAAAGACAAGAAACAAGTGAAGGGGAAGGGGAAGGGGAAGAGGGAGGGGGCGCGCAAAGACACAGCAGTTTTGAGCTTGGGACGTCCCGGTGGTGGAATGGGACCGTCTCGGGTTATTTGGGACGGTGAATCCCGAAGTTTTCTCGCTCCCACACACGCTTGCGCGCGCGCGCGTGTGTGGGAGAGAGGAAGGAGGGAGGTAGGGGGAGGGGGGGGCGCTGACACACACACACACACACACACACTACCACACCATCTTAAAGGAGGCGAGTGTCGCCTGCAGCGGGAGCAAGATGGAGTGCATTAGTGTTTTGAGACGTGACGGAGAGAGGGAGAGAGAGAGAGAGAGAGAGAGAGAGAGAGAGAGAGAGAGAGAGAGGGTGGAGAAAGGAGAGGGGAGAGGCAGGCAAGACAGAGGGGAAGGGAATGGGAAGAGGGGGGAAGGGAGGGGATGGTGGTGTGAGGGGACGCCCTTAAGAGTTGGGAGGGGAGGGAGGAGGGGGGGTGGGGTGGTGGGGGGTACCCCAGGGAGAGGGCACAGGGTACGCAAAGTCCAAATCGCTCAGTGCAACAGTCTTACTTGTGGGAGGGGGGGGTGTTAAGGGAGGGGGTTGGAGGTATGGAGGGTGTGGGAAAGACGCATTACCTCTCTCTCTCTCTCTCTCTCTCTCTCTCTCTCTCTCTTTCTCTCTCTCACTCGTTGATCTTAAATTGGTGTGGGAGGAGAGCCACTGGAAGCCGCCGAGGGTTTGTCTGTCATAAGAAATAAGGCGTGTGTGTGTATGCGAGTAGGAAGAGACGAGATTGAGTGGTTCCAGCTGAAGATGGTGGGGGTTTTTTGCCACAAGGGTGTGCGATGATCACCATGGCTGTTTGAGCCGTTCCAGAAAAGATTGGCGAGGGAGGTAAGGTGCCAGAGTCTCCGAGAGAGAGAGAGAGAGAGAGAGAGAGAGAGAGAGAGAGAGAGAGAGAGAGAGAGAGAGAGAGAGAGAGAGAGAGAGAGAGCGCTAAGTAGCGGGAGGGAGGCAAGCGGGTCCCGTAGCAAACTCCAGGACCAAGTAGCGACTTGCAGGGGGGGGGGGGGGGGCGGCGAGAGGGGGGGCCCGAGAGGGGGGGGAGGGGGAAGGGGGGGGAAAGGCAGCGCGAGCAAGGAGCGAGGAACGTAAAGCCAAGACCCCCCCCCTCGTGGTGAGGAGGGGGAGCAGGCTCACGTAACACAGACCACGTAACGCAGGCCCACGTAACGCAGGGCCAAGTAACACAGGTCATGTAACGCAGGCCCACGTAACACAGGCCATGTAACACAGGCCATGTAACACAGGCCTATGTAACGCAAGCCCACGTCACACAGACCATGTAACGCAGACCATGTAACGCAGGCCCACGTAACACAGACCATGTAACACAGGCCTATGTAACACAGGCCCATGTAACACAGACCATGTAACGCTGGCCCACGTAACGCAGGGCCAAGTAACACAGGCCATGTAACGCAGGGCCAAGTAACACAGGCCATGTAACACAGGCCCACGTCACACAGACCGTGTAACACAGGCCCACGTAACACAGGCCACGTAACGCAGGCCATATAACGCAGGCCATATAACGCAGGCCCTCGTAACGCAGGCCCATGTAACGCAGGCCCACGGTAACGCAGGCCCACGTAACACAGACCATGTAACGCAGGCCCACGTAACGCAGGGCCAGGTAACGGGGGCACAAGTGCGCAGGGAGGAGGAGGAGGGGAGGAGGCCAAGGGGGGGGGCCAAGTGGGGGGGCCAAGTAACGAGGCCAGGTAACACAAGGGGACGAGTACTAGGGTACAAGCAGGTAGCGTGGGGTGGGGGGAGTGTGTGACCTGGGTGTGGTAGAGTAGGGTAGTGTGTCTACACCAAGTAACGAGGCCATTGTACTAGGCCAGGTAGGAACTACGAGGGAGCGGGGCACGGCGGGGAGGGGGGGCAAGTAACGCCTTGCGGGGGCGGGGCGGGGCGGGGCAGGAAGAGTAAGTAACAGGATGAAAAGTACAGGGAGGAGGAGCAGGGGGGGGAGGGGGGAAAGGTCACACTTAGAAGACCTCATTATGACCCCAAGGGGCAGGTCATGTGCGCCAGGGGGGGCGGGGCCCCAATGTAGCATCTTGACCAGGAAGAGGCCCAGGTCAAGGGTGGGGGGGTGGGGGAGGGGAGGGGGAGCTGGCTAGGGCTACTGAGGGGGATCCAGGGAGTGGAACTCGACAGCGATGGCTGAGTGGGAAGCCTTGTTGCTGAAGACAGCGAGCATGGGGGGCCAGGTAATGGGCGGGTCAAGTTATGGGGGGGGCCAGGTAATAGGGGAAGCCAGGTAATAGGAGGGGCCA
This sequence comes from Panulirus ornatus, assembly GCF_036320965.1. NCBI lineage: Eukaryota > Metazoa > Arthropoda > Malacostraca > Decapoda > Palinuridae > Panulirus > Panulirus ornatus. The sequence goes on along the minus strand of NC_092241.1, from coordinate 7,183,665 downwards.
GGTAATAGGGGGGGCCAGTTAATAGGGGGGCCAGGTAATAGGGGGGCCAGGTAATAGGGGGGCCAGGTAATAGGGGAGGCCAGGTAATAGGGGGGGCCAGGTAATAGGGGGGCCAGGTAATGGGGGCCAGGTAATGGGGGCCAGGTAATAGGGGGGCCAGGTAATGAGGGCCAGGTAATGGGAAAGGTAATAGCGCCCCATGTAAGTAGGGTCATTTCATGGGGGCCAGGTAATGAAGCCATGAAGGTAGGGCGAGGTAATGGGCCATGTAGGTCGGACCAGGTAATGGGGCCATGTAGGTAGGACCAGGTAATGGGGCCATGTAGGTCGGACCAGGTAATGGGGCCATGTAGGTAGGACCAGGTGATGGGGCGGGCCATGTAGGTAGGGCCAGGTAATGGGGCCATGTAGGTAGGGCCAGGTAATGGGGCCATGTAGGTAGGACCAGATAATGGGGCCATGAAGGTAGGACCAGGTAATGGGGCCATGTAGGTAGGGCCAGGTAATGAGGTCATGTAGGTACGACCAGGTAATGGGGCCATGTAGGTACGACCAGGTAATGGGGCGGGCCATGTAGGTAGGACCAGGTACTGGAGACCATGGACCATGTGATGGTGACCATGGACCACGTAGGTACGGGGGCCAGGTAATGGGGGGGCGGGGGGGCAGGGCCATGATGAGGGGGGTCGTGTTGTCGTGCAGAGAATCAGAACGACTCAGGGGCGGGGGGGGGGAGGGGGTCGTCCCCCAGCGAGCATCAGGACCCGGAAGCGACGGCGGGGCAAAGCGGGGCACTAGTAGTGTGTGTGTGGGGGGCCCCGCCCCGGCGCCAGGTACTAGGGGACGGAGAACTCGTGCGACCAGGCACATGGCGTAGTCGTGGTGAGACCTGGTCGTACAAGGCAGGTATAGGGGTAGGGGGAAGGGGGAGGGAGCGGGGAGTGGGGGAAGGAGGGAGGGAGGGAGGGAGGGAGGGAGGGTAGTATATACAGGTACTCTGTGGCCTGGCCCTTCTACCAGGCACGGCCCTCTACCAGGTACCTGAGCCAGGTCGCCGGGGGTCTGGTAGAGTCTGAAAGAGGAAGGGGGAGGGGAAGGGGGGGAGGTGGGGGGAGGGGGAGGGGAGGGGACAAGTAGGTTAAGGGACTACCTTTTGATCCCCCTCCCTCCCCCACCACCCCCACACCCCACACCCCCACCCCCACACCCCCCCTCTCCTACACCCCCCCCACCTGGTCGATGGACCATACACGCGTTCGTCCAGCCCCAAGCTACGGTCGGACGCCCTTGGTCGAGTGAGTTAGGTCGAGTTAGATAACTGTTGGAAGGGAGAGGGGGAGGCGCCCCTCCCTCCCTCCCTCCCCACGTGCCTGGTCGAGGAGGAGACGACAGGAGGGAGGGAGGGAGGGAGGGAGGGAGGGAGGGCGGTGTTGTCATGGAGGGAGGGCTTGGTTGGGCGAGACAAGGTCGGTCAGCAACCCCTTGAGCCAAGGGGGAGGGGTGGGTCCCTCCCTCCCCATTCCCTCCCCATTCCCTCCCTCACTCCCCATTCCCTCCCCTCCCCATTCCCTCCCCATTCCCTCCCCTCCCCTCCCCCTCCCCCGTTTTCTTGCTTCCCCCTCCTGCTGTTGCTGGTCACCCCCTCCCTCCCTCCCCCCCTCACACCCCCCTCCCCTCCTCTCCCTCCTCCAACACTCGTCTCACCAACACGAGCATAGCCTCCCTTCCTCCTCCAGAATCGCCACCAACATCACCAACACCATCGTTATCACCATCACCAACACTCCCTGTATCACCATCACCATCACCCAACATCATCACCACCATCTCCAACATCACCATCACCATCCCCCAATATCACCATCACCATCTCCAACATCACCATCCCCAACATCACCATCACCATACCCCAACATCACCATCACCATCCCCCAACATCACCATCACCATCCCCAACATCACCATCACCATCTCCAACATCACCATCCCCAACATCACCATCACCATCCCCCAACATCACCATCACCATCTCCAACATCACCATCCCCCAACATCACCATCACCATCCCCAACATCACCATCACCATCTCCAACATCACCATCCCCCAACATCACCATCACCATCCCCCAACATCACCATCCCCCAACATCACCATCACCATCCCACACCATCACCATCACCAACATCATCACCATCACCCCCACCATCACTGTACGTATACATTCACCATTTATCACCTGATGTAGTGATGTAGTGAGCAAGATGTAGTGAGCAAGATGTAGTGAGCAAGATGTAGTGGGCAAGATGTAGTGAGCAAGATGTAGTGGGCAAGATGTAGTGAGCAAGATGTAGTGAGCAAGATGTAGTGGGCAAGATGTAGTGAGCAAGATGTAGTGAGCAAGATGTAGTGAGCAAGATGTAGTGGGCAAGATGTAGTGAGCAAGATGTGAGCAAGATGTAGTGGGCAAGATGTTGTGAGCAAGATGTGAGCAAGATGTAGTGGGCAAGATGTAGTGAGCAAGATGTGAGCAAGATGTAGTGGGCAAGATGTAGTGAGCAAGATGTAGTGAGCAAGATGTAGTGAGCAAGATGTAGTGGGCAAGATGTAGTGAGCAAGATGTGAGCAAGATGTAGTGGGCAAGATGTTGTGAGCAAGATGTGAGCAAGATGTAGTGGGCAAGATGTAGTGAGCAAGATGTGAGCAAGATGTAGTGGGCAAGATGTTGTGAGCAAGATGTGAGCAAGATGTAGTGGGCAAGATGTAGTGAGCAAGATGTAGTGAGCAAGATGTAGTGAGCAAGAGGTAGTGGGCAAGATGTAGTGAGCAAGATGTGAGCAAGATGTAGTGGGCAAGATGTTGTGAGCAAGATGTGAGCAAGATGTAGTGGGCAAGATGTAGTGAGCAAGATGTGAGCAAGATGTAGTGGGCAAGATGTTGTGAGCAAGATGTGAGCAAGATGTAGTGGGCAAGATGTTGTGAGCAAGATGTGAGCAAGATGTAGTGGGCAAGATGTATGAGCAAGATGTAGCAAGAGTAGTGGGCAAGATGTGAGCAAGATGTAGTGGGCAAGATGTTGTGAGCAAGAAGTTGTGAGCAAGATGTAGTGGGCAGATGGTTGTGAGCAAGATGTGAGCAAAGATGTAGTGGGCAAGATGTTGTGAGCAAGATGTGAGCAAGATGTAGTGGGCAAGATGTTGTGAGCAAGATGTGAGCAAGATGTAGTGGGCAAGATGTGAGCAAGATGTAGTGGGCAAGATGTTGTGAGCAAGATGTTGTGAGCAAGATGTAGTGGGCAAGATGTTGTGAGCAAGATGTGAGCAAGATGTAGTGGGCAAGATGTTGTGAGCAAGATGTGAGCAAGATGTAGTGGGCAAGATGTTGTGAGCAAGATGTGAGCAAGATGTAGTGGGCAAGATGTTGTGAGCAAGATGTGAGCAAGATGTAGTGGGCAAGATGTGAGCAAGATGTAGTGGGCAAGATGTTGTGAGCAAGATGTTGTGAGCAAGATGTAGTGGGCAAGATGTTGTGAGCAAGATGTGAGCAAGATGTAGTGGGCAAGATGTTGTGAGCAAGATGTGAGCAAGATGTAGTGGGCAAGATGTTGTGAGCAAGATGTGAGCAAGATGTAGTGGGCAAGATGTTGTGAGCAAGATGTAGTGGGCAAGATGTAGTGAGCAAGATGTTGTGAGCAAGATGTAGTGGCAAGATGTGAGCAAGATGTGTGGCAAGATGTTGTGAGCAAGATGTTGTGAGCAAGATGTAGAGGGCAAGATGTTGTGAGCAAGATGTTGTGAGCAAGATGTAGAGGCAAGATGTAGTGAGCAAGATGTGAGCAAGATGTAGTGGGCAAGATTGTTGTGAGCAAGATGATGTGAGCAAGATGTAGTGAGCAAGATATGTGAGCAAGATGTAGTGGGCAAGATGTTGTGAGCAAGATGTGGGCAAGATGTAGTGGGCAAGATGTGAGCAAGATGTAGTGGGCAAGATGTTGTGAGCAAGATGTTGTGAGCAAGATGTAGTGGGCAAGATGTTGTGAGCAAGATGTAGTGGGCAAGATGTGAGCAAGATGTAGTGGGCAAGATGTTGTGAGCAAGATGTTGTGAGCAAGATGTAGTGGGCAAGATGTTGTGAGCAAGATGTGAGCAAGATGTAGTGAGCAAGATGTAGTGAGCAAGATGTGAGCAAGATGTAGTGGGCAGGATGTTGTGAGCAAGATGTGAGCAAGATGTAGTGGGCAAGATGTTGTGAGCAAGATGTGAGCAAGATGTAGTGGGCAAGATGTGAGCAAGATGTAGTGGGCAAGATGTTGTGAGCAAGATGTTGTGAGCAGATGTAGTGGGCAAGATGTTGTGAGCAAGATGTGAGCAAGATTGTAGTGGGCAAGATGTTTGTGAGCAAGATGTGAGCAAGATGTACGTGGGCAAGATGTTGTGAGCAAGATGTGAGCAAGAGTAGGGGCCAAGATGTGAGCAAGATGTAGTGGGCAAGATGTTGTGAGCAAGATGTTGTGAGCAAGATGTAGTGAGCAAGATGTGAGCAAGATGTAGTGGGCAAGATGTTGTGAGCAAGATGTTGTGAGCAAGATGTAGTGGGCAAGATGTGAGCAAGATGTAGTGGGCAAGATGTTGTGAGCAAGATGTTGTGAGCAAGATGTAGTGGGCAAGATGTGAGCAAGATGTAGTGGGCAAGATTTTTTGTGAGCAAGATGTTGTGAGCAAGATGTAGCGACAAGATGTGAGCAAGATGTAGTGGGCAAGATGTTGTGAGCAAGATGTTTGTGAGCAAGATGTAGTGGGCAAGATGTGAGCAAGATGTAGTGGGCAAGATGTTGTGAGCAAGATGTAGTGGGCAAGATGTTGTGAGCAAGATGTTGTGAGCAAGATGTAGTGAGCAGATGTTGTGAGCAAGTGTTGTGAGCAAGATGTTGTGAGCAAGATGTAGTGGGCAAGATGTGAGCAAGATGTAGTGGGCAAGTGTTTGTGAGCAAGATGTAGTGGGCAAGATGTTGGGGAGCAAGATGTTGTGAGCAAGATGTAGTGGGCAAGATGTGTGAGCAAGATGTTGTGAGCAAGATGTTGTGAGCAAGATGTAGTGGGCAAGATGTGAGCAAGATGTAGTGGGCAAGATGTTGTGAGCAAGATGTTGTGAGCAAGATGTAGCGAGCAAGATGTGAGCAAGATGTAGTGGGCAAGATGTTGTGAGCAAGATGTTGTGAGCAAGATGTAGTGGGCAAGATGTGAGCAAGATGTAGTGGGCAAGATGTTGTGAGCAAGATGTAGTGGGCAAGATGTTGTGAGCAAGATGTTGTGAGCAAGATGTAGTGAGCAAGATGTTGTGAGCAAGATGTTGTGAGCAAGATGTTGTGAGCAAGATGTAGTGGGCAAGATGTGAGCAAGATGTAGTGGGCAAGATGTTGTGAGCAAGATGTAGTGGGCAAGATGTTGTGAGCAAGATGTTGTGAGCAAGATGTAGTGAGCAAGATGTTGTGAGCAAGATGTTGTGAGCAAGATGTAGTGAGCAAGATGTTGTGAGCAAGATGTTGTGAGCAAGATGTAGTGAGCAAGATGTTGTGAGCAAGATGTAGTGAGCAAGATCTTGTGAGCAAAGATGTTGTGAGCAAGATGTTGTGAGCAAGATGTTGTGAGCAAGATGTAGTGAGGGTAATAGCAAAGTCGATCGACGGAAAATTACTCTTAATATTTTCTATATTTCTAATATTCTATAACTCGTGATTTCTTTTAATATTTTCCCTTTCGATATTTTTAATTCGTATTCCATTATCTATTTTGTGTGTGTAGCTTAGAAACCGTGTTTTCTGTACCTTAATATATCATGTACCAACGCTCACTATCTATCTATCTATCTATCTATGTATCTATCTATCTATCTATGTATCTGTCTATCTGTCTGCATATCTATCAGTCTAACTGTCTGTCTGCCTGTCTGTTTATCTATTTATAGGCCAATCTATCTATTCATTTATCAATCCATATATACATACACACACACACACAGACACACACACACACACACATATATATATATATATATATATATATATATACGTACATGTGTGTGTGTGTGTGTGTGTGTGTGTGTGTGTGTGTGTGTGTGTGTGTGTGTGTGCTCACCTACAACAGGTGGAACACACATCTTAGCTACAACCTTCCCATTGTAACAACAGGACCACAACATGTACTGCCCCAGGTATGTTAACAACCAGCATGTGGGGGGGGGGGGGAGATAGGAATGCTGGGGGGGGAGAAGAACGAAGCTGGGGAGGGGGGGAGCAATGACAAGTGAGGAAGCGCTGGGGGGGTGAAGCTGGGGGGGGCGGGCTGGGGTGAGGTGGTGCGGTCGTTCACCCCAGCCCGACCTTGAGACCCCCCCCATCACCCCCCCCAGCCTGGGGTGGACGCTGGGGCCGTGTCACCCCAGCTGCTGGGGTGTGGGGGGTGAACTACTGCTACTACCCTCCCCCCTCACACCTCCCCCTCCCCCTTAGTACCCCCCCCACCCCCCCACCTGTTGCTGTGGGGGGAGATTGTGGTGGTGGGGGGGAGGGGGAGGGGGAGGAAGACAAGCGGTGCGAAAG
>NC_092241.1:7159568-7162068 GCF_036320965.1 Panulirus ornatus | reverse complement strand
CAGACAGAGAAACAGATAGACAGACAGACAGAACCAATACCCATCCCCCCACCCCACCCCTCCACCAGTCTCTTCTTCCTCCTGTTGGGGGGTAGGGGGGGAGGAGGGAAGGTTGGGGAAGGGAGGAGGGAAGGTGGGGGAGGAAGAAGATCAAGGGAGGGAGGGAGAGATGTGTGTATATGAATCACTTCCTCTCTCGTTGTAGCATCCGCCGGGGGGTCAATGGGGGGTGGAGGGGCTGTCTCCCTGTGTCATCCACCTCTCTCTCTCTCCCTCATCCGTCTCTCTCTCTCTCTCTCTCTATCTCTCTCTCTCTCTCTGGTCCACCTCCGTCATCCACCTCCCTGGTCCACCACTCTACTCCGTCTCTTTCATCTACATCTGTCGTTTAGCGTTTCTCATCCAGCCAGCCCTCTGTCATCCACCTCTACTCATCCATGTCTTTCACCCACCTCTGTCACCTATCTCTTTCATCCACTTCTGTCAGCCATCACTGTCATCCATTCGTATTGACCACCTGTAACACTCTCATCCACCTCTGTCAGTCACCTCTGTCATCCACTTGTTTCATCCACCTGATTTATCACCATCCACCCGTACTGACCACCTGGAGCAATCTCATCCACGTCTGTCAGCCACATTCGTCATCCACTTGTATCATCCACCTGATTTCCTGCCATCCACTTTCATCACCCACCCAGCCTACTGTCACCCACATCTGTCATCCACCTACGTCATCCGGATACCTCAAACACCCTGCCCAAAGCAAATCTACCTTAGTTAGCCATTTATGATAACCAAACGTATGATTCTTATCATCCATGTTAAATCACTTATTTCCTCCTCATCCACCACCAGTCAGCCATCTCTCTCATCCACTCGTATCAACCGCTCTCACCAAACCAGTCGTTACACGTCGAGTGAAGATGTAAGGCAGGTTCAATAGCGTCGAAGGATTCCTATTTCCAAAAAAAAAAAGGAGGGGGGAGGGTCGTCTCCAACACTACCCTGCAACTGAGCGTAGCGCAGACTTGCACGCTGGGGGAGCTCATGGAAAAGAGGTCTGTAACCAACACAAAGACCCTTCCAGGAAAGGGACCCTTAGGGTAATTAGGTATAGACACCAAAATACCCTGGTCGAAAGCCCAGGTTCCCACTGGCCAAAACCCCGAGATGGGGATGAACAGCGGGTTGAATTGTGGACATACTACCTTGCCAAGGTCTCGATCCGACATAATGCCAGCCCAGGGCGGGCCTGCTGTTCATCCATGCGTCGTGGAGGGTGCGTACATAGACAGACACGGACAGACAGGGCCGGATACAGACGCCTACTGAGACAGAAGATCTGTCGAGTTTCGAGCGATCGTTGGGCGTTGTGGAAAGTACATACACCTCACCTCACCTCACCTCACCTCCGTCTGCCGTGTCGTCACGCTGCGACAAAGGGAGGAGGAGGAGGAAGAGGAAGAGGAAGAGGAGGAGGAGGAGGAGGAGGAGGAGGAAGAGGCTTGTCGTAACGCGGTCCAAGCCCCCAGTCGTAACACACGCCACCCTCCCTCAACTTCACACCACGTAGTGGCTCATTTCGTCAGGAAGCGCGCCACTTCCAGCCTCTCTCTCTCTCTCTCTCTCTCTCTCTCTCTCTCTCTCTCTCTCTCTCTCAGTCAGTCACTCGCCCCTCTCCCCTTTCCTGCGTCCCTTTCCCATCCCACACACACACACAAACCCTCTCTCTCTCTCCATCCTCCATCCTTTCAATTTTCACCGAAACGTGTCTTTCTTCCTCTTCCTCTTCTTCTTCTCCTCCTCCTCCTCCTCCTCCTCCTCTTCCTCCTCTCTCCCTCCGTCTCTCCTTACGGCGCCTCCCGTGAACTCGTGAACCTGCTGCGCTGGGGAGGGGGGAGGGGGGGAGGGGGGGAGGAGGAGGAGGAGGAGGAGGAGGAGGAGGAGGAGGAGGAGGAGGGGGGGGGGGTCGGTCGTCCGAGGGCGTCCCTGAACCACCCCTCGGGAAAGGAAGGGGAAGGGGAGGGGATATTGAGGGGGAAGGGAGACAGACGACGCCTCCCCTCCCTCTCCCCCTTCCCTTTCCCCCTCCCGACCATCTTCACCACAAGTATGATCACCCCCTCCCCCTTCCTTCTCCTCCCCCCCTCCCCCTTCCCCCTCCTCCTCCTGTCTGGAGTGCCCCCCTTCCTTCCCCCTCCCCCTCCCCCTCCCCCCTCCCCCCTCCTTGTTTTACATTCAAAGTGGGTGATCTTAAAGGACCTTTTAGTAGGTTCAACCTTCCCACTGAGTATGCAAACCAGGTGAGAGAGAGAGAGAGAGAGAGAGAGAGAGAGAGAGAGAGAGAGAGAGAGAGAGAGTATATATATATATATATCTCTCTCTCTTATATCTTTCTTTCTTCCCCGTACGGGGAGGTCATTCAGCACGACGGCGTACGACGACGACGACCCCTGTGGCGCGCGCGCGCGCGCCACACGGGACCGTCCTTGCAAGA
>NC_092241.1:7101925-7149425 GCF_036320965.1 Panulirus ornatus | reverse complement strand
ATGAGATGAACTGTTCACTTGGCGTTCTCAGGGGGTACGAGAACAACAACTGTTCACTTGGCGTTCTCTGGGGGTACGAGATGAACAATTGTTCACTTGGCTTTCTCAGTGGGGTACGAGATGAACAATTGTTCACTTGGCTTTCTCAGTGGGGTACGAGGTGAACAACAGTTCACTTGGCTTTCTCATGGGGTACGAGATGAACAACTGTTCACTTGGCTTTCTCATGGGGTACGAGATGAACAACTGTTCACTTGGCGTTCTCCGGGGGTGTGTGTGTACGATGATGGATACCCCCCCCTTAACATCCACATTGCCTCACCCTATCCCCATCTTCATCCAAAGTGGTCAGGTCGGGCGTGTGTGTGTGTGTGTGTGTGTGTGTGTGTGTGTGTGTGTGTGTGTGTGTTCCACCGTTCCCTTCCCTCCCTCCTTCCTTCACCTCCCTATCCCCCGTAGTCCATTCCACAGAAGTCCGGTACCTTTCGTCGTGTCGCGTTCCTCTGGACCCTCTCCAACAGCTCTCTACCTGGCACGTCAGGTGAAGGGGGGGAGGGGGGTGAGGGGGCAGGAAGGGGGGGTGGGGGGTTGGGGGGTACCAGACTATTGCGCCATATTTCCAATCAGCTCGACATACCCCGTGTACTTGATGGCGATCCTGGGTTCGAACCCTGGCTGTTGGAGGGTCTTATGTGATGCGCGCGCGCGCGCGTGTGTGTGTGTGTGTGTGTGTGTGTGATGGTGATGTCATGGTTTATATGTATTGACGTACGTAAAACCGCAGGCATTTTTGTTTCATATATGTACTCACACATGTGATTGTACACGCACTGATAAGTGTACACTCACGTTTAAGTGTACACTCACGTGTGTAAGTGTACACTCACGTGTGTAAGTGTACACGCACACGTGTAAGTGTACACGCACACGTAGATGTCCACGCACATGTCGATGCGTACGCGCGCGCGCGTGTGTGTGTGTGTGTGTGTGTGTGTGTGTGTGTGTGTGTTGTTTGTGTGTGTGTGTGTGTGTGTGTGTGTGTGTAGGAGAGTGAGGTCTACACCCAAGCCAGTGTTGCCAGGGGGGGGAGGGGGCCACATTCCAAGACAGGGGGCCGGGGGATATAAATATAAATATTCTTTTTTTTTTTTTTTTTTTTTTTTTTTTAAAGACTTTTTTTCGCTGTCTCCCCGGTGCGAGTGTGCGCAAGGAAACAGACGAAAGAAATGGCCCAACCCCCCCCCTTACACATGTACTTTACACAAGTCCTCACAGGGAAATATACAACCTACACCTTTCCATGGTTTAGACCCCGGACCTTCACAGCCTTGATTCACCCACTGACACACACCCCCAACCCCGAATACCCATCGCTCCAATTCACTCTTTTCCCTTTGCCCCCTTTCACCCCCTCGGGTCAGGCCCCGATCACCAAACCTTTTCACCCACCCCCCCAATTTGGGCCTCCCTCTCCCCCGTTCCCTCCCCTCCGACACATAATCCTCTTGTCAATCTCCTCCCATTCCTCCATGTGCCCAACCATTTCCAATAAAACAACCCCCCCCTTCGGGGCCCCCAAAACCCCGCTCTTTTTATTCCACACCTCCTTACCCACTTTACTTACTCGATCAACCCCCTACACCACACAGGGGCCCAACATCTCATTTCCAGCACATCCATCCTCCACGCACAACTCACCATAGCCCCACGCCTCGCAACCATACAACATTTTGGAACTACTACCTTCAAACAACCTTTTTGGGTTTCCCGGATAAGGTTTTCCGACTCCACACATTTCAAGGCGCCCAAATTTCGCCCCCCCCCACCCTATGATCCACTTCCGCTTCCATGGGGTTTCCCTCCGCTGACGTTTCCCCTCCCAGATATCATAAACACTTCAAATTCCCCATTTTTCACCCTTAAAACCCACCTCCCAATGATTACCCTCAACCCTTCTGGGACCTAATAAAACCCTTCTCATTCACAAAATTTTCTCTTAAACTTCCTCTTCCACACACACCAAACCCGTCAACCCGCTTGCTGCGTTTCTCCATGAATCCGCCACCACGCGTTCATCACGAACACAACTGACTCACACCCATCGCCCACCCCAACAGACTTTATAAATTGCCCCGGTTTCCGACTCTTGGGATTTACCTCCCTAACACCCCATCCAAAAAACAAATTAAACAACCATGGAGACACACAACACCCCTCCCCCAAACCTAATTCACTGAGAACCAACACGTCCTCCCCTTCCTACACGTAACACATGCCTTACTCCCGATAAAAACTTTCACGGGGGCCCAACAACGGGGCCCCCCACCCCTATATTCTAAACCTTCCCAGAGCTCCTATCAACTCTATTTATACCTTCTCCAATCCCAAAAGCTACAACAAACCATTTGCTTTTCTAAGTTTTTCACATACATTCTTCAAAGCAAACACCTGATCCACACTGCCCTACCATTCTGAAAACGCCTGGGCTCCCCAACTGATGCTCTGTACAAAGCCCCTTTTTACCCTCTCAACATACCCCCCATATAAATTACCCGAAACCAACAAACTTATACCCTGTAATTTGAGCACTCCTCTTAACCCCCTTTGCCTTTGTTCAATGGCACTATCAACCTTTTCCCCCCAACCCTCAGGGACCCACCATGATCTACATACATTAAATAACCTTACCAACCCCATCAAAAATACAGTCACCCCCCTTTTTAATTAAAATTTCCCCTGCAATAAACCCCCAAACCTGCTGCCTGCCGCTCACTTCCGCAAAGCTACCCACCCCCTGTTTACCAAAGTTTTCCCAACCCTCTCACTGGCACACCACCCGCCCAAACACCCCATTTTGCCACTCTGTCCTTCAAAACAACAATTTAACAAAACTTTAAAAAACCATTCCATCTCCTTCTCACATCACCACTATATATAATATGTTACCAAATGGCGTCCTAGCTTCGTCTCTTCGATATAATCAACTGACTGTTATATTTCTCTTTTGTGTCCTCCTGATGATGTGATTATGACACAAAGTGCACTTGGGAACTTATCGTGTTTCATTTTCCCCCGTGGACTCATAGGAATATATATATATATATATATAAAATAGATATATATATATATATATATATAAATAAAATATTATATATATATAATATATAATATTATAAAGGGCCCACACACACACACACACACACACACACACAACACTGTACCCCGCCAGACGTAGAACGCCCATCAGAATCGCCATTTCCCCAGGCATGTGAGTGTCACACTTTCTCCCACGTCCCCTGGGGCTTCACCCAGCCTCCCGACGCCCCCCGGCGAGCGCCGATGCCTCGGCGTCCGTCACCAGTAGGCAACACCGAGGCGCATGCGCGTCGCTTGAACCTGGGATCGCTCCCCCCCCTCCCCCAACCGAGGCTGACGCATGCGCACCGCCCCCTGGCGCCGCCCCCCTTTTTCCCCAGCGGACGTGGCCAGCTTCCCTGGGAGGTGTTGTGTGCGTCCTACTCCTCTTGTATTAGCACCTCACGGACCCCGGTACCGAGGCTCGCTGCGTTCTGGAATACAGAGAGAGAGAGAGAAAGAGAGAGAGAGAGAGAGAGAGAGAGAGAGAGAGAGAGAGAGAGAGAGAGAGAGAGGGGAAATCCCCTCCCACCGCCCACAGGAGCTCCCCTCTGGGGAGGGCATCGTGGATCCCGTCCAGTCTCTGTCGCTCTTCCCCCTAGAGGCATCGCTTCCAGTCCACATCGAACCTGGGGTCTGGCGTTTGTGGACGAAACGCTCTCGTTCAAAATTTCTCTCTCTCTCTCTCTCTCTCTCTCTCTCTCTCTCTCTCTCTCTCTCTCTCTCTCTCTCCCCTCTCTCTCACGCGCACTACACATAAAAACACACCTCTCTACGCCCGCTTGCCCGCCCACTTGCACGCCCGGCCCGCCCACCTCCCATATACACCCAACCTTTCCTCCTGTGCCAGTAAAAAGGGCATCGCCCCCTCCCTTCACCCCCCCCCCCCTCCCCTTCCCCTCCCCCTCCCCCCTCCCCCTTCCTTCCCCCTCCCCTTCCCTTCCCCCTCCCCTTCCCTTCCCCCCCCCTCCCCATCCCCCTCCCCCTTCCCTTCCCCCTCCCCCTCCCCCTCCCCATCCCCTCTCCCTTCCCTTCCCCCTCCCCCTCCCCTCCCCCTCCCCCTTCCCTTCCCCCTTCCCCTTCCCTCCCCCCCCCCCTCCCCTTCCCCCTTCCCTTTCCCCCCCCCTCCCCATCCCCTCCCCCCCCTCCCTCCCCCCCCCCCTCCCCCTTCCCCCTCCCCCCCCGAGAAGCGGGCGCCGTCATTGACAGGAATCCGTGCCAGGCTTGACCTGACTGGTCTCTGACACACACACACACACACCCCACACACACACACACACACACAACACCCCACAGTGGGTCGTGTCCTTGAGCGCAGAGGCCCACTCCAGTGGCAAAAGGGCTCCTCTCTCTCTCCTCTCTCTCCCTCTCTCTCTCTCTCTCTCTCTCTCTCTCTCTATATATATATATATATATATATATATATATATATATATATATATGTATTATATATATATTATCCCTGGGGATAGGGGAGAAAGAATACTTGCCACGTATTCCCTGCGTGTCGTAGAAGGCGACTAAAAGGGGGAGGGAGCTGGGGGCTGGAAATCCTCCCCTCTCTTGTTTTTTTTTTTATTTTTCCAAAAGAAGGAACAGAGAAGGGGGCCAGGTGAGGATATTCCCTCTAAGGCCCAGTCCTCTGTTCTTAACGCAGCCTCGCTAACGCGGGAAATGGCAAATAGTATGAAAAAAAAAATATATATATATATATATATATATATACTGTATGGTCAATGGGGGACCCAACCCCATTGATGGGGTGAGGTAAGGTTTTTTTTTAATGAGGTGAGAAGGCACGAGGTATTTAGGTTAGGTGAAGGCATGACTGAAAACCACATCTCTGTCGATCGCTGTAGTTTTCTGTAATTCGTGAAGGTTACAGACGGAAGTGGGGGAGTGGGTTGTCTGCCAGTCGCCGTGTGTTGTAAGGTAAAGAGCGCAGTTACAGGATTGGGGTAAATGTCAATATTCTAAGGGTAAATGATGATAAGTTTCCAAGTGCACTTTCGTGTCATAATCACATCATCAGCAGGGGAGACGTAGCTAAGACGCCATTTGGTAAACTAGTTGCCAAGTGCACTTTCGTGTCATAATCACATCATCATCATCAGGGGAGACACAAGAGAGAAATATAACAGTGGGTTGATATACAACGAAGAGACGTAGCTAAGGACGCCATTGGGTAAACAAGTTGCCAAGTGCACTTTCGTATCATAATCACATCATCATCATCAGGGGAGACACAAGAGAGAAATATAACAGTCAGTTGATATACGACGAAGTGACGTAGCTAAGGACGCCATTGGGTAAACAAGGGTTACCTGGTGGTGGTGTTCGGGTCTGGCATCATGCCTGTCGTAAAAAAAATTTACTATTTGGACAAGAAATGGAACTGTTTCCAAATTTTGCTCTACGACGTAGCCATCCCGCTTGTATAGACCTTTCATTGATATTCATACGACAGTTTTTTTGTGTGTATTTGGTGACAGGAGAGTCAATGATATGTCTCTCTTCGTCAAGGAAGTACGGTCGAAAACTGAATGAGCGGTAGTCCAGTCGTTACAATGGACGTGATCTGCCCTTTGCGCGAAAGTGCACTTGGGAACGTATCGCGTTTCTGTATATTCGCGGTGATCAGCAAATGCCTTTTGGGGGGGAGGGGGGGGATGGGTGGGTCACGTGCACCCCTGTGACCTCTTGCTTGACCCCCCCCCACCTCCCTCCCCCCCACGTCCCACCGTTCTATCCGAGACGCTTTCGAACCCCCTGTACTCGTTCGACGAACCCCTCCTCCCCCCCCCCTCCCTGCGCTTGCTCACACGCGCACGCGCGCGCGCGAGTTCGAACCACCTGTGCTTCCTCACTTCGAGAACAGGTGGTGCTGTCGCCCCCCCCCGCCCCCCCCACCCGCTGCTTGGGGGGGGGAAGAGGGTGGGGTGTGGGGGGTGGTGGAAAGGGGGGGGGGTTGTGGTTAGGTGTCGCATGCGTGGGTGGCTGAAGTAGCCGCGCCTGGACGAAGGCTGATGTGCGTGGTGGGAGAGGGCGCGGCGCGCGCGCCCTCGTGGCAGAGGGTTTTACGTTGGAGGCGATTTAAAAGCGCGCTAATGTGTCCGGGAGAGGAGGACGTGTGTGTGTGTGTGTGTGTGTGTGTGTGTGTGTGATGTGTGTGTGTGTGGGAAGGGGGAGAGAGGGAGAAAGGAAAGGGGGAGCTTCGGAAGAGCGATTGAATGTGAGATATTTAGAAAGGCGGGTGGGTGGATGGGTTGAAAAAGATGATGAATACGTCATGAATAGAGTGAATTGGAGCGATGTGGTATACCGGGGTCGACGTGCTGTCAGTGGATTGAATCAGGCATGTGAAGCGTCTGGGGTAAACCATGGAAAGCTGTGTAGGTATGTATATTTGCGTGTGTGGACGTATGTATATACATGTGTATGGGGGTGGGTTGGGCCATTTCTTTCGTCTGTTTCCTTGCGCTACCTCGCAAACGCGGGAGACAGCGGCAAAAAAGAGAAAAAAAAAAAAAAATATATATATATATATATATATATATATATATATATATATATATATATATATATATATATATATATATACACACACTCCCTTGCCTGAGTAAGGTACCCATTTTATTGACCAACCTCCCTAGGGGGTGGATGAACAGCTGGGTTGACTGTGGGCCGACTGCCCGCAAACCAGGATTCGAACCTATGCCGTGGTCGACCCTGGGCCGGGGCGGCCCCGTGAATGCGTCACGGTCAAGGGGTGGGGGGGTTGGGGGTAAAGGTGACAGGAATCCACATTGACCCCACAACACAACAGAGCAAGCCACACACGCCCCCTCCACTATTGCCCTTACCCACACACCACAACACAACAGAGCAAGCCACACACGCCCCCTCCACTGTTGCCCTTACCCACACACCACAACACAACAGAGCACGCCACACACCCCCTCCACTATTGCCCTTACCCACACACCACCACACAACAGAGCAAGCCACACACACCCCCCCCCTCCACTATTGCCCTTACCCACACACCACAACACAACAGAGCAAGCCACACACCCCCTCCACTATTGCCCCTACCCACACACCACCACACAACAGAGCAAGCCACACCCCCCTCCACTATTGCCCTTACCCACACACCACAACACAACAGAGCAAGCCACACACCCCCTCCACTATTGCCCCTACCCACACACCACCACATAACAGAGCAAGCCACACCCCCCCTCCACTATTGCCCTTACCCACACACCACAACACAACAGAGCAAGCCACACACCCCCTCCACTATTGCCCTTACCCACACACCACCACACAACAGAGTAAGCCACACACCCCCTCCACTATTGCCCCTACCCACACACCACAACACAACAGAGCAAGCCACACACCCCCTCCACTATTGCCCTTACCCACTCCACAACACAACAGAGCAAGCCACACACGCCCCCTCCACTATTGCCCCTACCCACACACCACAACACAACAGAGCAAGCCACACACCCCCCCTCCACTATTGCCCCTACCCACACACCACAACACAACAGAGCAAGCCACACACCCCCCCTCCACTATTGCCCTTACCCACACACCACAACACGACAGAGCAAGCCACACACCCCCTCCACTATTGCCCCTACCCACACACCACCACACAACAGAGCAAGCCACACCCCCCTCCACTATTGCCCTTACCCACACACCACAACACAACAGAGCAAGCCACACACCCCCTCCACTATTGCCCTTACCTACACACCACAACACAACAGAGCAAGCCACACCCCCCCCCTCCACTATTGCCCCTACCCACACACCACAACAGAACAGAGCAAGCCACACACCCCCCCTCCACTATTGCCCCTACCCACACACCACCACACAACAGAGCAAGCCACACACCCCCTCCACTATTGCCCCTTACCCACACCACAACAGAACAGAGCAAGCCACACACCCCCCCTCCACTATTGCCCCTACCCACACACCACAACACAACAGAGCAAGCCACACACCCCCCCCTCCACTATTGCCCTTACCCACACACCACCACACAACAGAGCAAGCCACACACCCCCCCCTCCACTATTGCCCTTACCCACACACCACAACACAACAGAGCAAGCCACACACCCCCCCTCCACTATTGCCCTTACCCACACACCACAACACAACAGAGCAAGCCACACACCCCCTCCCCTCCTCCCCCTCCCCCTCCCTCCCCCACAGCTTGTATAACCCGTCACCTAATATAGCCGGAGAGGTGGGGGTGTGGGGGGGATGATGGGAGGGGTGGGGGGGAAGAAGAGGGTAAGGGGGGGGTGTGTGTGTGTGAAGGGGGATGGAAGGGAGCCGACTGCATTCTTGGCCCGCTGGGCCGCATGCAAGCAAGGCCCCGGCCCGGGCCAGGCATCGCACCAGCTGCAGGTGGGGCAAGCACTCTATGTATAGACCCCCCATCCCCCCTCCTCCCCCCCCACCACCGTCTCCGCTGTCAAAACACACACGCGGCTGGTAAATATTAAGGATGTGGGGGGAGGGGAGGGGTTGGGGAGGTGTGGGTGTGGGTGTGTGGGTGAGGAGGGTGTGGGTGTGTGGGTGAGGAGGGTGTGGGTGTGTGGGTGAGGAGGGTGTGGGTGTGTGGGTGAGGAGGGTGTGGGTGTGTGGGTGGGGAGAGCAGAGGGTGTGGTGTGGTGGTGTTGGGTGGCGTAGGGTGGTGGGGTGGCTAGGTTAGCTGTCCACCAGATGCAATGTCGGCGATGTGGTCTCTCTCTCTCTCTCTCTCTCTCTCTCTCTCTCTCTCTCTCTCTCTCTCTCTCTCTTTGGTGTTATCCTACTGTATTAGTACACACACACACACACACACACACACACAACATACATGAATGAATGACTATATATATATATATATATATATATATATATATATATATATATATATATATATATATATATATATATATATATATATATTCACCATTTCCCACGTTAGCGAGGTAGCGCTAAGAACAGAGGAATGAGCCTTAGAGGTAGTGTCCTCACTTGGCCCCCTTCTCTGTTCCTTTATTTATGTATTTTTTGTTGGGAAAATAAAAAACGGGAGGGGAGGATTTCCAGTCCCCCGCAAACTTGCAGGGGCTGATGTATTTATATAGGTGTTGCTGATGTATATAGCAACACCTATATACATCATATACATGCTTATATATTATATAACTCATGTGATTCATGTGTACAACCCCAGAACTCCTTTCATGGGTCTCCTACAGCTTCAGGGCCTTGCGCTTCGTTCAGGAGCTGGGGGAATGGTGGACCTTCTTTTGGAGCGAGAAGTTCGTGGAAGAGGCTTCGTGCCCATATTCGTCCATTTAAGGTGATGCAGTCCAGGCGAAGCTCAGTAATGTATATTACTTATGTTCCTCCACCCCTCCAGAATGCTTTGGACGCACCCATCTCTTGCCACTCCATCCGTGAACCGATCAAACAGCCAGGGCGAACGTCCCTACCCCTTTTGCGCGGACCCAGGTTACACCCGTGACCAGTCGACGTCTTCCCTTCTTACTCGCACACACATATGCATGCCTTAGATAAAAAGATGGAAACGTGCCAGAGAGAGAGAGAGAGAGAGAGAGAGAGAGAGAGAGAGAGAGAGAGAGAGAGGAGAAGAGAAGAGATCATGTAGTTGTGATGGAAGTAGATAAACCTGTCTCTTTAATTAAAGAGAAACGGTTCGGAACAGTTTTTTTTGAGAGACGCGAGGAGGTGAAGAGTTCCAAATTTAGCGCCGTCATGGAAGACACAGACATCACAGCGGCCCACCCTTGAGCTACCAGAGACCACACAGTGATCGTGTGAGGTATAAGGGGGTGATGGGTGTGGGGGGCACACAGGCAGCCAGCTCTCTGGTGCAGGAATTGATTATAATATCAGAAGAGGTTGAGGAAAACCCCAGCTCTGAGGCGAAAGGGAAGAGGATCATGTTTATAGGATGGAATTCCTTGGAGTTGACTGTGTCAAGAGAGTATATACACGTCGAGCTAAAATGGGAAGAGGTGCAGCTAATGGGTACATGAGTGTGTGGGTACATCTGGGCTATGGATGATGAACTGAGAAAGGACACGCCTTACCTGGGGTTCGAATCCGACCCAAGGTATATATATATATATATATATATATATATATATATATATATATATATATATATATATATATATATATATATATTATTTTTTTATTATTTTATTATTCTTTTATTATACATATATACACATGTACATATTCATACCTGCTTGCCTTCATCCATTTTCGGCGCTACCCCACTCCAAAGGAAATAGCATCGCTGCCCACCAGTATGTGTGTGTGTGTGTGAGACAGGGTAGCAAGTTTAACCTGATCAACTGGGTGGGTCTGTCCTTGTCAAGAGAGATGGGGGGGGGGGGGGGGACAGGAGAGGTGAGGGAGATGGGAGGTTGGGTCAAGTATCAATTCCCGCAAAAATGTCATGCGACCTTGGACCTTACGTACGTACGTGTGTGTGTGTGTGTGTGTGTGTGTGTGTGTGTGTGTGTGTGACTGCATTCGCCCCCAGGTGGGGGGGGGGGAGAATAGGCTGTTTACGTCAAGTAGGAATGTACAGGAAGGGGTGGAGGGGATGGGTGAAGGGAGGGGCGGTGGAAGGGGTGTGTAATTAAGTGACGGGTGTGAATGGGAAGGAAATGGAGATTCTATGGGGGGGATGGCTCTAATTAGGGCCTCAGCTGCCTGTGTCATATATATATATATATATATATATATATATATATATATATATATATATATATATATATATATATATATATATATACCTCGCAAACGCGGGAGACAGCGACAAAGTATAAAAAAAAAAAAAAAAAAAGAAAAAAAAAAAAAAAAATATATATATATATATATATATTATATATATATTTTATCGACCAAACCCCTTAGGGGTGGGGATGAACAGCTGGGTTGACTGTGGACCGACTCCCACCAAACCAGGATTCGAACCCATACCATTTTCCACCCTGGGCGCGGCGGCGGCGGGGGCCCATGAATGCGTCGTCGCGGTTCTGGGAGCGCTAAGTGCCACCACGCCATGGGATGAGGAATGGCTAGACGACCTTACAGACCAAAATCCGGGTGCCAGTGGTAGAGCCAGGGCAGAGCAGAATGGAAACCAAACCAGCTGCTGTATGCAGATGAGGCCGCTCTAGTGGATGGGAGGGGAGTATCAGCGGTTGGCTGCCCAATGTGGAAGAGAATACTGACACGTTTTGTGAAAGTGTCAGCCACTTAGCTCCATTGTAAAAAGGGGGGGGCGGGGGGCAAGGCCGCGCGGCGCCCACCTTGATCTGCTCCTGCGTGTAGCGCAGTCCCGTTGCCCGGGCTAGCGCCATATTTGAGATGCCGGGGTTGTAGCTTTGGATCAGTGATAATGTATACGCATACATAGTCTTCCATGTATGCCTGTATATATGTATGTACCTGTATATGTATACGCAATCTTAATGTGTAAGCAAAGACAGATACCTTTATACATACATGAGAAATCATTTTCGTACTTACATATGTATGTATATATATGTATATTAGCATACACAAGCGGGAGAAGTTCAAAGTTACATACATGTATACATACATACATGCATACTTACGTATGTTTACGTACGTGTTGATGCATGGCGTGAAACTCTCTCTCCGCAACACACTAAGTGTAGTCACATACATATATACATACATACATACATACATACATACATACATACATACATACATACATACATACATACACACTACATACATATCCGATCTATCCATTCATTCATACATACATACATATATTCGTACATATACACATACAGACCTACACACATACATGTATACATACATACATATACATATATACATACTTACATACATACATACATACATACATACATATCCATCTGTCCATCCATCTATACATACATACATATATATGCGTACATGTACACAAACATATACATAGAAACGTAAATGTATACATGTATACATTAAGACTACTATGTATAGTATTCCAAAAAAAACTGACTTACTGGATTAATGTCAATCAAGTTTATACTATCTTCATACACATTCAGTATACATATAATGTATGACGAGTATGCATAGCAGATGTGTATGAATACGAAGATGTCTCAAAACGGGCCCAGACATCCATGTCTCTGGTCGTTAGATAATCATAATTAACATGACCCCGTCCGCGTGACGTCATGCGTAGAGGGCGTAAGGAATGACGTCATGCGTACAGGGCGTGAGGAATGACGTCATGCGTAAAAGGGTACGAGATACGGCGTAAATTATTCTGTTCCCAGAAAGAGGCGAACACACCCCCCCCCCGACCTCCACCACCCCTCTCTCTCTCTCTCTCTCTCTCTCTCTCTCTCTCTCTCTCTCTCTCTCTCTCTCTCTCTCTCTCCCCCACTCCTCGCCCCCCCCCCAGCACCTGTTGCGCATCCGTGACGTCACGGACACGTGACCACTGCCAAGAGAGATCGGGGGATGGGGGGGCGGGGAGGGAGGGGGAGCATCCGTCACTTGCGTCACCCTAGGAGGAGGAGGAGGAGGAGGAAGAGGAGGATGAAGAGGAGGAGGAGGAGGAGGATGAAGAGGAGGATGAAGAGGAGGAGGAGGAGGAAGCAGAGGAGGAAGAGGAGGAGGAGGAGGAGGAGGAAGAAGATGGGGAGGAGGAGGAAGAAGAGGAGGAGGAGGAGGAGGAAGAAGAGGAAGGAGAGGAGGAGGAAGGAGAAGACTCGAGAAGACGCCAGTGCAAGAAACCAGAGTAAACCAAGGAGAAAAAACACCGTCATGGGATACTGGACGTCTTTGGATATATGTATTCCAATCTGGGATATTTCCTATCTGAAATTTCTTCTTCTTCTTCTTCTTCTTCTTCTTCTTCTTCTTCTTCTTCTTCTTCTTCTTCTTTGTCTTCTTCTTCTTCTTCTTCTTCTTCTTCTTCTTCTTCTTCTTCTTCTTCTTCTTCTTTTTTGTCTTCTTCTTCTTCTTCTTCTTCTTCTTCTTCTTCTTCTTCTTCTTCTTCTTCTTCTTTTTTGTCTTCTTCTTCTTCTTCTTCTCTCTCTCTCTCTCTCTCTCTCTCTCTCTCTCTCTCTCTCTCTCTCTCTCTCTCTCTCTCCCTGCTGCCCGAGATGGGCACGGGTTCCTATTGCTCACGCCCCCGGGGCAACCCACGGGGGAGCTCCGTGTGTCCTCAGACACCCACAGGGGAGGCCCTAATGGGTCTATGACTCACACCCCCCCAACCTGTCGCACCCCCCCCGGGGGGGCGGGCTCCAGAAGACTCTATAACTCACCCTCCCTCTGGCACCCCCAGGGGGGTTCTAGGAGACTCTGTGACTCACCCTCCCTCTCCAGGAGACTCTTTGACTCACCCTCCCTCTGGCACCCCAGGGGGGGTTCCAGGAGACTCTATGACTCACCCTCCTCTGGCACCCCAGGGGGGTTCCAGGAGACTCTATGACTCACCCTACCCTCTGGCACCCCACAGGGGTAGGAATTGCTCAGGCAGGGGGTCAGGACTCTATGACTCACCCTCCCTCTGGCACCCCCAGGGGGGTTCCAGGAGACTCTGTGACTCACCCTCCCTCTGGCACCCCCATGGGGGTTCCAGGAGACTCTATGACTCACCCTCCCTCTGGCACCCCCAGGGGGGTTCCAGGAGACTCTGTGACTCACCCTCCCTCTGGCACCCCCAGGGGGATTCTAGGAGACTCTATGACTCACCCTCCCTCTGGCACCCCCAGGGGAGCTCCAGGAGACTCTATGACTCACCCTCCCTCTGGCACCCCCATGGGGGTTCCAGGAGACTCTATGACTCACCCTCCCTCTGGCACCCCCAGGGGGGTTCCAGGAGACTCTGTGACTCACCCTCCCTCTGGCACCCCCAGGGGGATTCCAGAAGACTCTATGACTCATCTTCCCTCCGGAAACCACAGGGGCGGCTCATATTCCCCCCCTGTGACTCACCCCCTTTCCTCCCCTTTGGCACCCACAGGGGTTGGTGCTTATGTATATACCCCCCCCACCCTCAGTGACTCACACCCCCCTCCCTTCACCCCTCCCCCCCCCTCTCTCTCTCTCTCTCTCTCTCTCTCTCTCTCTCTCTCTCTCTCTCTCTCTCTCTCTCTCCCATCTGCCTTTGGCATCCATAGGGGGGGGGGAGGGGAGGGGACGGAGTCTGCTGCTCACCTGGGGGGTCTCTGCTGTTGCTTACGTTTGGGGGGGGGGGGGAAGAGAACCTGCTGCTGGTGGGGGGGGGGTGGTCGCCCCCCCCATCCAGGAGTACGTGGAACGTCTTGCTGGGCCGCCCCGCCCCGCCCCGCCCCGCCCCGCCACCTACGGGGGAACAGAGCCACGACACAGCTTACGGTGCGTGGAAGTCTCCAACCCCCCCCCCCCCCCCGTTCCAGAGACTCGTCCACCCGTCTGCTGTTACTATGAACGAATTACACACTCTCTCTCTCTCTCTCTCTCTCTCTCTCTCTCTCTCTCTCTCTCTCTCTCTCTCTCTCTCTCTCTCTCTCTCTGGCACCCGCCCATCTCCCGAACTACGAGGAATTCACCCTCGCATCATAAAACCAACCCACCCCACACCCACCCACACCCACCCACAACCCACCCACCCACACCCACCACACACCCACGCCCACCCACACCTCCAACTCAATCACACACACACCCCTTCCTTCCTCCTTCCTCCTCCTCCTCCTCCCCTCCTTCCCCTTCCCCCCATTCCCCTCCTCCTCCTCCCCCATTCCCCTCCTCCTCCTCCTCCTCCTCCTCCTCCTCCTCCTCCTCCTCTGCACGCCGTAATGTTTACGCGTGTGTCGACCGTGACGTTATTGGCGACGCGCGTCGTATGTAGGGGGGTGTCAGGTCAGCTGGGCTCTGGGGGGCGGGTTGTGGTGTTGTGTCGAAATGAAAAACATTCTCCCCGCGGGGCTAAATATGGTCGCACCGATATGCCCCGTGTGTGTGTGTGTGTGTGTGTGTGTGTGTGTGTGTGTGTGTGTGTGTGTGTGTGTGTCACGGGGAGAGAGTTATATACCCCCGTGTGTTGTCCTGTCTCCTAACCTTGAATACGTACTTGTATTGCCGGATCCCATTTCTTTGAAGCCATCTCCCCGTCTTTGTATATATATATATATATATATATATATATATATATATATATATATATATATATATATATATATATATATATATATATACACTTGTGTATACCTCCCACACATACACGTATGTAGTCACCTAACCTGACGTAAAAGTACATATTCCCATCTTCTCTCTCCTAACTGCTCCTCCTCTCCCCCTCCCTCTCCGTCCCTCCTCCTTCGACGTCATACCATGGCTTGTCCGACCCCCCCCCCCGCGCGCGTGCGCGCGCCTTTCCCAGAAGTGTTTGCTGTCCGACGCCGTCGCCCTCGCTACGGAGGCTTGGAAGGAAGGTCACGATGAGGTCACCCGTGGTTATCACTCACTCTCTCTCTCTCTCTCTCTCTCTCTCTCTGCGACAGCGTAGATTTTCCCCCGCGCCAGCTCGTATCCTGTCCGATGAGGGCTAGCGTGAGAGCCACGTCTTATATCTGGGCCCTCCTCTTCCATCCTCATGACACACGGCGTAACACACACACACACACACACACACACACACACACCTCCCTCCTCCAGGGTTCGGTTCCGGCACCCACGTAAACAGATGGACACCGGGATGTGGTTTAGATTCGGTGGACATGCCATCTGTCTGCCCTTCTGTATTTGTTTTGTGTTTTTTTTTTCCTTCCCTCTCTCGTGGACGGCATCATCTGCAAACACATCCCGGTTCGTATACCATACGGCATCATCTGCAAACACATCCCGATTCGTATACCATACGGCATCATCTGCAAACACATCCCGGTTCGTATACCATACGGCATCATCTGCAAAGAGAACCCGGTCCGTATACCATATCCAGTCTCACACGTGTCACAACACACTCAGACTCTTTCCTTTGTGGGTTCCCATTCCACGATCACTCCGGGTCTGGGCTGCTGTGTGTGAGGCTTGTGTGTTCGTTCCTTTGCGGTGAAGTTCTCGTCATTCTTTCAGGAGTCCAATCTCCGTGGCAAGCCGTTCACAACGGAGATTGGAAGGAAGGGGCAAAGGTCCCAGAACACACGACCCAGCGGCACGCCACAAGTGGATCTCATTCCATTTCGGGAAGGATTGCCGAGACATGAGTCTATTGTTCGATTACAGTCTCTATTTCGGGCCGAGACATGAGTCCATTGTTCCCTCCCACTTCGATGATCTATGCATCGGAGGACTCCGTCCCTCTTCTTTCCTGCACGAAGATTTAGCTTCCCATACCATCCTCCTGTGTGCGTGGCACAGCTTCAAACGCTTTCTGGGCCGTCCAGATACAGACAGTCCACCCGTCCATTCCGCTGTTGTCTTAGGCAGAGCTCACTCTCTCGTAGAAATCTTGGAGACCCGGTGCACATGACTCTCTCAGAAAACGTGTTGTCTCTCACTTGAGCAGTTAGTTCCCCCTCTTCCGTAAGCCATCCATTCGCTACCTGATGACCTTTTCCAGTGTTTTTGCACACCTCGCTCTTCAAGTGTGACGAGTCTGTGCGCCCAACCACTCCATCCCCCTATATTAGAGATATGTGTGACGTTGGCACTCTTTTCCTCCCGTTGGCACTACGAGGTGACGTTCGCACTCTTTTATTCCCGTTGGCACTTCGTGGTGACTTCGCACTCTTTTGCTCCCGTTGGCACTTCTAGGTGACGTTGGCACTCTTTTTCTCCCGTTGGCACTTCGAGGTGACGTTCGCACTCTTTTATTCCCGTTGGCACCACACCGTAGGAAATTTCAGCACGACCCCGGGGACTTATATGGGTCTAGACTCGTTGTTGCTGGGGGGGCTACGGGGTTTTATTTTCTTTCACTCCACTGTGAAGACACCCTTGAGAATTTCTTCAGTTCCCCACATATACCCCTCCCGCCCGCGCCCCGTTCTCTGCGCCTCTTGACTTTGAGTCCTATAGCCTGATTGGCTGCTCACGGACTGACAGTTTACGTGGTTGTATTCATGAATGTGTTTATGTGTGTGTGTGTGTGTGTGTGTGTGTGTGTGTGTGTGTGTGTCTCGTATTATTTCCGACCCCCTGTGTGAATGCACTGCAGACACAGAGAGGCCAGTACTTTCGCATAATCCCCCCCCACCCCCCCACCCCCACCCCCACCCTGATGCCATGTTTGCTTGTTTGTTTGTTTGTTTGTTTGTTTGCTTGATGATGAGAGAGAGAGGGGGGGTTGGGCTGGGTGGGTTGAGATGGGTGTGCTCAAGCCAAGGACGTGACATTTAGCAACACACAGTTATTGGGGCGTGGGAGGAGGAGGGTGAGGGCGTGTGTGGGCGTGTGTGTGTGTGTGTGTGTGTGTATTATGTGTCACTCAGCCAGCTGGTGATGTAAGCAGGGCGAGGGAAAGGGGGGGGGGGTGGGTGGTGGTGGGGGTGATCATCTGCCGTTGGATCTCTCTCTCTCTCTCTCTCTCTCTCTCTCTCTCTCTCTCTCTCTCTCTCTCTCTCTCTCTCTCGTGCCAGTCGGGAGTACGGAAGGTCGATGGTGATGAGGGAGGGGGGAAGGGGGGCGGTATGGCAAGAGAGAGAGAGAGACTTGTGTCACAATAGCGGGAATTATGACGCGGAGTGGGTGGAAGGGGGGGTGGTAAGGGGGGACGACGTGGGCTGTCAGGCGGGCGTGGGGGGCGTGGGCGGCGCGGGCGTGGGCTGCGAGGGGCGTGGGGGGGGGGTTGAGTGGTGTGTGTGTGTGGGGGAGGGAAGGGGTTTGCCTGAGGTAGGGTGAAGGGGTTGAAATGTTTGGTGATGGGAGGAAAGGGTTTCATGGGGATATGGGTTGACATGTAGGTTCTGCCCTTTTGGTATTGTAAGGCGGGGGGGGGGGGGACTCCTTAGCGGGGTTTTGTTTGTTTGTTTGTTTGTTTGTTTGTTTGTTTGTTTGTTTGTTTTCCCGTAGAGTGAGGCTAAGGGCAACAGGTATTATTCAGGGAATGGTAAGACTTGGTGTGATGAGGATTGTAATCTCTCTCTCTCTCTCTCTCTCTCTCTCTCTCTCTCTCTCTCTCTCTCTCTCTCTCTCTCTCTCTCCACCGCTGAACCTAACAGCTTTTCCTTTTTCTCCACATTTACTCCCAACTTTCCCTCCCTCCCTCCCTCTCTCTCTTTCCCAAGCGACAGACACCCGCTTCTGCAGTTTCACCCCTTTCCCCTCTACTCCCTCTCCCCCCAATCTCAGATCCGACCACCAGCTCTGCGTCATGAGCAAACAACGGCTGACTCACCTCTCACAGTCGCCTCCACGCCCGGCAGACTGCATTCCTCCTCCTCCTCCTCACCACCCCAGCATCACCACCAGCACCACACCCTTGCGTTTATCTTCCCCGTCACTCCATCCATAAACAAATTAGACTGTCGTGGTGACAGCCACAGCACCCTACCTCCCTCCCTTGTCGCAAACCCGCCTTCGCCCGAAACCACTCACCTTCCTCTCTTCCTACTCGCAAACACGCCTTCTGACGGCTTTTCTCCCATATATATATATATATATATATATATATATATATATATATATATATATATATATATATATATATATATATATATCTGCAGTAATTTCCACAAGGCATCTCTAATCAGTCTTGTCATACGCTTTCTCCATTTGCAAGTCTCTCTGTTTCCCCACACACACACACATTCCTCAAAGCGAACACCTGATCCGCATATCCTTTGTCGCTCCTGAAGGACATTGGTCCCCGCACATCTGATGCTCTGTGCATGCCTTCACCCTCTCCACTCTATCATTGAACTTACCAGGTACACTCAACGAACTGACACACATCTCTCTCATTGGAATACTCGCTTTTGTACCCCAGACCTTTATACAGCGGCACTGTACATGCATTCTTCCAATCCTCAGGTAACTGACCCTCATCCCATCCTCCATACATGCATTGAATATCCTAACTAACCAATTAACAGAACACAATCACCACCCCACTCCCCGTTTTCTTTAGAAACTCAACTGCAATCCCATCCACTCCGCCTGACTTGCCGCATTTCATCTTCCGCAAGGCTTTCACCACCTCTTCTCTCCTCACACCCACACAGCACACTCTCCACGGCTTTCCCCCACTTCGCAAACCTCCCCGAACTGAGAACACCCACCCGATCTCCCCATTCACTCACGTCTTTCGTTCGTGTGACCTTACTTACGACGCCTCTCAGGGGACACCGACGCAAGGAGAGATACGACGCACACCTCCACTCATCTGGGAGCCTAAACCCCTCAAAGACACCGCCGAAAAGAAAAAGGAGAAGGAAAACGGGATGTAAATGTGATCGCCCTCCTCGCGTGCGTCGAGTTGATGATAGACAAATATGTGGATATCATTGATGAAAGGGAGGAGGAGGAGGAGGCGGCCCGGCCTCCTCCCTCCTACTACCTCACCTCCTCCTCCTCCTCCTCCTCCTCCTCCTCCTCCTCCTCCTCCTCCTCCTTCCCCAGGTGGGGCTGGAAGTGTTTTAAAGGCAAACTGTGGGTCAGAGATGGTGCCATACGTGGTGGGGGAAGGGGACGAGGTGGTGCCTGAGTGATTTCAAAGAGCGAGATCTAATAAGGCTACGGAGGGAGGGAGTGTGTGTGTGTGTGGGAGGGATGGTGGGGGAGGGAATGGATAACAGATAAGGAGGGAGGGAGGGAGAGGGGGAAGGGGCGGAGAAGGGAGGGAAGATAAAAACTGACGGAAGGCAAACATGGGATTTTGAAGAGGAAGCCGCCCTCCTCCCCTCGCCACCTACGTTTCCCCCACGCCCCCCACACCCCGACCACCACCAGCACTCCCCCCCCCCCCCCCAAGTTCATTGCCCATTACCCTCGTGTCAACAGAGAGAGAGAGAGAGAGAGAGAGAGAGAGAGAGAGAAGAGAGAGAGAGAGAGAGAGAGAGAGAGAGAGAGAGAGAGAGAGAGAGAGAGAGATTCTCCTTGTAAAATTCTTGGGGTGGGGGGCGTTGAGTCAAGCTGCCGTCTCTCTCTCTCTCTCTCTCTCTCTCTCTCTCTCTCTCTCTCTCTCTCTCTCTCTCTCTCTCTCGTGAGGTTCGAACCCATTCGTAGACGAACCACGAAGACGTACCTACGAAACCTTTTAGCGCACGACGGTACGACCCATTCGTAGCACGACCTCACGACCCGACCCTCACCCCCCGGGTCATATATATATATATATATATATATATATATATATATATATATATATATATATATATATTCATTTTGGAGGAAATGAAAAATCTTGATTATGAAACGTACCACATCATAGATTCACCCCTTCAAAAATAAAATGATTCTTTTTGCCCAATTTTTTTTTTTCTCTTTTTAGAATTAAAATATGACACAATGAAAGGCTTTCCGTACGTCCAGTGTTCACGGAAATGATTATCATAACCCCTTCCCCCCCTCTTCCCCCCCCAAGGCTAGTACACATAACCCTGCAAATACAAACTCGAATATATCACAAAAAAGAAATTTCAAAAAGGGTAGAAATTAATTAGATATTTACAGGCCTTATGTATATTTGTTTTCCACCCTCAACGTATATATATATATATATATATATATATATATATATATATATATATATATATATATATATATATTTTTTTTTTTTTTTTTTTTTTTTTTTATACTTTGTCGCTGTCTCCCGCGTTTGCGAGGTAGCGCAAGGAAACAGACGAAAGAAATGGCCCAACCCCCCCCATACACATGTACATACACACGTCCACACACGCAAATATACATACCTACACAGCTTTCCATGGTTTACCCCAGACGCTTCACATGCCTTGATTCAATCCACTGACAGCACGTCAACCCCTGTATACCACATCGCTCCAATTCACTCTATTCCTTGCCCTCCTTTCACCCTCCTGCATGTTCAGGCCCCGATCACACAAAATCCCTTTCACTCCATCTTTCCACCTCCAATTTGGTCTCCCTCTTCTCCTCGTTCCCTCCACCTCCGACACATATATCCTCTTGGTCAATCTTTCCTCACTCATTCTCTCCATGTGCCCAAACCACTTCAAAACACCCTCTTCTGCTCTCTCAACCACGCTCTTTTTATTTCCACACATCTCTCTTACCCTTACGTTACTTACTCGATCAAACCACCTCACACCACACATTGTCCTCAAACATCTCATTTCCAGCACATCCATCCTCCTACGCACAACTCTATCCATAGCCCACGCCTCGCAACCATACAACATTGTTGGAACTACTATTCCTTCAAACATACCCATTTTTGCTTTCCGGGATAATGTTCTCGACTTCCACACATTTTTCAAGGCTCCCAAAATTTTCGCCCCCTCCCCCACCCTATGATCCACTTCCGCTTCCATGGTTCCATCCGCTGACAGATCCACTCCCAGATATCTAAAACACTTCACTTCCTCCAGCCTCTCACCATTCAAACTCACCTCCCAATTGACTTGACCCTCAACCCTACTGTACCTAATAACCTTGCTCTTATTGACATTTACTCTTAACTTTCTTCTTCCACACACTTTACCAAACTCCGTCACCAGCTTCTGCAGTTTCTCACATGAATCCGCCACCAGCGCTGTATCATCAGCGAACAACAACTGACTCACTTCCCAAGCTCTCTCATCCCCAACAGACTTCATACTTGCCCCTCTTTCCAAAACTCTTGCATTTACCTCCCTAACAACCCCATCCATAAACAAATTAAACAACCATGGAGACATCACACACCCCTGCCGCAAACCTACATTCACTGAGAACCAATCACTTTCCTCTCTTCCTACACGTACACATGCCTTACATCCTCGATAAAAACTTTTCACTGCTTCTAACAACTTTCCTCCCACACCATATATTCTTAATACCTTCCACAGAGCATCTCTATCAACTCTATCATATGCCTTCTCCAGATCCATAAATGCTACATACAAATCCATTTGCTTTTCTAAGTATTTCTCACATACATTCTTCAAAGCAAACACCTGATCCACACATCCTCTACCACTTCTGAAACCACACTGCTCTTCCCCAATCTGATGCTCTGTACATGCCTTCACCCTCTCAATCAATACCCTCCCATATAATTTACCAGGAATACTCAACAAACTTATACCTCTGTAATTTGAGCACTCACTCTTATCCCCTTTGCCTTTGTACAATGGCACTATGCAAGCATTCCGCCAATCCTCAGGCACCTCACCATGAGTCATACATACATTAAATAACCTTACCAACCAGTCAACAATACAGTCACCCCCTTTTTTAATAAATTCCACTGCAATACCATCCAAACCTGCTGCCTTGCCGGCTTTCATCTTCCGCAAAGCTTTTACTACCTCTTCTCTGTTTACCAAATCATTTTCCCTAACCCTCTCACTTTGCACACCACCTCGACCCAAACACCCTATATCTGCCACTCTGTCATCAGACACATTCAACAAACCTTCAAAATACTCATTCCATCTCCGTCTCACATCACCACTACTTGTTATCACCTCCCCATTTACGCCCTTCACTGAAGTTCCCATTTGCTCCCTTGTCTTACGCACCCTATTTACCTCCTTCCAGAACATCTTTTTATTCTCCCTAAAATTTACTGATAGTCTCTCACCCCAACTCTCATTTGCCCTTTTTTTCACCTCTTGCACCTTTCTCTTGACCTCCTGTCTCTTTCTTTTATACTTCTCCCACTCAATTGCATTTTTTCCCTGCAAAAATCGTCCAAATGCCTCTCTCTTCTCTTTCACTAATACTCTTACTTCTTCATCCCACCACTCACTACCCTTTCTAAACAGCCCACCTCCCACTCTTCTCATGCCACAAGCATCTTTTGCGCAATCCATCACTGATTCCCTAAATACATCCCATTCCTCCCCCACTCCCCTTACTTCCATTGTTCTCACCTTTTTCCATTCTGTACACAGTCTCTCCTGATACTTCTTCACACAGGTCTCCTTCCCAAGCTCACTTACTCTCACCACCTTCTTCACCCCAACATTCACTCTTCTTTTCTGAAAACCCATACTAATCTTCACCTTAGCCTCCACAAGATAATGATCAGACATCCCTCCAGTTGCACCTCTCAGCACATTGACATCCAGAAGTCTCTCTTTCGCACGCCTGTCCATTAACACGTAATCCAATAACGCTCTCTGGCCATCTCTCCTACTTACATAAGTATACTTATGTATATCTCGCTTTTTAAACCAGGTATTCCCGATCATCAGTCCTTTTTCAGCACATAAATCTACAAGCTCTTCACCATTTCCATTTACAACACTGAACACCCCATGCATACCAATTATTCCCTCAACTGCCACATTACTCACCTTTGCATTCATATCACCCATCACTATAACCCGGTCTCGTGCATCAAAACCGCTAACACACTCATTTAGCTGTTCCCAAAACACTTGCCTCTCATGATCTTTCTTCTCATGCCCAGGTGCATATGCACCAATAATCACCCACCTCTCTCCATCAACTTTCAGTTTTACCCATATTAATCGAGAATTTACTTTCTTACATTCTATGACATACTCCCACAACTCCTGTTTCAGGAGTATTGCTACTCCTTCCCTTGCTCTTGTCCTCTCACTAACCCCTGACTTCACTCCCCAGACATTTCCAAACCACTCTTCCCCTTTACCCTTGAGCTTCGTTTCACTCAGAGCCAAAACATCCAGGTTCCTTTCCTCAAACATACTACCTATCTCTCCTTTTTTCACATCTTGGTTACATCCACACACATTTAGGCACCCCACTCTGAGCCTTCGAGGAGGATGAGCACTCCCCGCGTGACTCCTTCTTCTGTTTCCCATTTTAGAAAGTTAATACAAGGAGGGGAGGATTTCCGGCCCCCCGCTCCCGTTCCCTCTTTTATATATATATATATATATATATATATATATATATATATATATATATGTTTATTTTATCATACTTTGTCGATGTTCCCTACGTTAGCGAGGTAGCGCTACGAAACAGACGAAAGAACGGCCCAACCCACCCACATACACATATGCATACATACACGTCCACACACGCACATATGCATACCTATACATTTCAACGTACACATACATATACATACACAGACATATACATATATACACGTGTACATATTCATACATGCTGCCTTCATCCATTCCTACCGCCACCCCGCCACACATAAAATGTATATATATATATATATATATATGACAATCACTTGTTTACCAACTGGCGTCCTAGCTACGTCTCTTCGTTGTATATCAACTGACTGTTATATTTCTCTCTTGTGTCTCCCCTGATGATGATATGATTATTGCACGAAAGTGCACTTGGGAACTTATCGTGTTCCATTTCCCCCGTGGAATCATAGGACTATATATATATATATATATATATATATATATATATATATATATATATATATATATATATATATATATATAAGAGTCGAGTTCAGCTCGAAAATGAGACCTTGTTAGACTGCGGTGTTAAAGTAATCTGTTACCTTCACAAAAATACAAAAAAAAAAGTTAATAAAAAATTTTAGTAATTAATTTTGTTTTGAAATTGAAATATGGCATAATAAAACGCTTTTTGATATTGGAGAACAATTATGAAAATCATCTCGTATTGCTTCCTGGAACACACACACACACACACACACACACACACACACACACACACACACACACACACACACACACACACACACACACACACACACACACACACACACATGATGAAAATTACGAAACGAATATGATCACAGAATTTTCCAAAAGAGTAATGATTATTTACTTATTAAACAGGTGTTGATGATCCCCCCCCCCCAACATTGCCCCCCCCCCAACCCTATATTTCAACCCCGGATTCGAATTTCTATCATAAAAAAAAACAGTTTCTGTTGAGGGTTTTCAAACAAATCTATTCAACCCTTCACAAAAAATGGCCAAAAAAAGAAGAAAAAAAAAAAGAAATAACGCCGGTGATATTATAGATTTTTTCTATATTATTTTTTTTTTAATAGCTGCAACCTCCTCCCCCCCCAAAAAAAAAAGAAAAAAGAAATTTGTTTCCAAAACTGAAATAGCGGTGATAACACTATGTGTGTGTGTGTGGGGGGGGGGGGCTGGAATACATACAGAGTACATATGTAATTTTGACACGGAGACTGCGAAGAAGTAGGAGAGAGAGAGAGAGAGAGAGAGAGAGAGAGAGAGAGAGAGAGAGAGAGAGAGAGAGAGAGAGAGAGAGTCTTCACTTCGCCTCGAAGGTGGAGGCCACTTGGCACCTTGATAGACATTGTTGCTATTGACAGTGGTTGGGAAAAAAGGGGGGGTGGGGTGGGGGGGCTGTTGTGGTGAGATACTGCACGCGTTTGTACGGGTTCGATGCCCTTTTATTTTCTTTTTCATTCCTGTCGAACTGCAACCTGGGGAAGAGGGATCTCCCGATGGCAGGAGATGACGGTGGCGGACGAAGGGGTTTGGTGCAGAAAACACCTGTACCCGATGTGTGAGGTGGAGGAGGGGAGGACAGAGGATGATGATCTTGGAAGAAACCCTCCTCCTTCTGCGCCTTCTTCAGGAACCCGCTAGAGACCACGCCCGCTCCCCTTCCTCCTCAACCCACCCCACTCGCCCACCGACCCGACGAAGCTTACAACCTCCCAGCGAAGCAAGCTTAGCTTACCGACTAGCGAGCGAGCGAGGCCAGGCCAGGCCAGGGCGCGCCCCGCTCCTCCCTCAACAGTCTTAAGCTTGCTGAGGGTCAAAGCCAGTTTCTTTTTTTTTAAGTCGCCTTACGGCAGACGAACGCGAGTTCAGTTTGAATTCCTAAGTTGGCTTGGATGACTTGGACGCAGAAGCAAGTTTTGGCGCGTCGACGCAGAGCTCTGCGTCAATGCGTCGGCTGCGTCTGGAGGTACCTCAGACGCCATCGCGAACGCGAACTAATCCACAAAAAAATAGAAAGAAAGAAAATAAAAGAAGGGAGAGGAGGGGGGAACATGTTGAGCCACGCATCATAGAAAACGGGTTTTAATGCCGTGACGTCACGGGGTGAGTCCAGGCAGTGTTTTGGGATCCCACGCGTTTTTTTTTTTTTGCCCCTCGTGTACCACTGAACCTGTCTCGCTACCACGTTGTGTCCCGCCGTACACGTGCGCGTGTCTGTGTGTGAATGCGTGTGTGTACATAAAGACGACGATCTCAATTCCCCAGCACTGAAAAAGAGCCTCTCTGGGCCTGAACAAACCCCCCGTGTTATACGTAACATGACTGACCATTATTAGATGATGATATTTCCCCATTATCATTTTTTTCTCTATTTATGACTGGGACTTTTCGTGTCGAAGCCCCACTCACCATCTGGGATATCCCCGCTGGACCCAGGCCTCTACTTCCGTCCCTCTCTGCTCTCTGGAG
This sequence comes from Panulirus ornatus, assembly GCF_036320965.1. Taxonomy (NCBI): domain Eukaryota; kingdom Metazoa; phylum Arthropoda; class Malacostraca; order Decapoda; family Palinuridae; genus Panulirus; species Panulirus ornatus. The sequence goes on along the minus strand of NC_092241.1, from coordinate 7,122,666 downwards.
TGATCCCGACCTGTGTGGCGTAGATGAGAATTTCGCCACTGGTGAATTCATCCCAATTTCACAATTATTATCCAAATTTGGGAGACGAATCGTTTGCTTCGTCGTAGTTTTATGGTGATTCATGAAGATATGTATTTTCATTTTTGGGGGGCATAGCTTCTCAATGCATATTGGGCGTCTGGAGTACACATAAAGGTATGTAATGAGGCAAGGTAATGGTAGGGGGACGTACATAGAGAATATGTGTGTGTGTGTGTGTGTGTGTGTGTGTGTGTGTGTGTGTGTGTAGTGAGATCGAGTGTGATCTTCGAACTCCTGAAGAAGGAGGAAGTGTTGTTCGAGGTTTTTACGATTGCCTTGTCGTTCCTTGATTCCAACGGCTTTCAACTCCTGAAGAAGGAGGAAGCGTTCGAATCTTATGATTGCCTTGCCGTACCTTGATTCCGACGGCTTCTTACTCCTGAAGAAGGAAGAAGTGTTCGAGTCTTATGATTGCCTTGCCGTACCTTGATTCCAACGGCTTCTTACTCTTGAAGAAGGAGGAGGTGTTCGAATCTTATGATTGCCTTGCCGTACCTTGATTCCAACGGCTTCCAGCTCCTGAAGAAGGAGGAAGCGTTCGAATCTTATGATTGCTTTGCCGTACTTGATTCCAACGGCTTCCAACTCCTGAAGAAGGAGGAGGTGGTGTGTCAGAGTCTTTTACGATGGTTGTCATGATTGATTCCGACGGCCTTAGTTGAAAATCCCCGGCGGTTGATGGGCCCACGTAGCCAACCAGTTGACCAACCCAGGACCTGCGCAGAGCGAGATGTTGCATCACGTAAGGGAGTTCGAAGGCGAAGAGCTGAATGGGTGGGCGGGCGGGTAGGACGCCAGAGCGTATGTTGCTAACATCAGCGTACCGCTGGCCAGGCGTCTTGGTGTTTGGTTAGGGACGTTTCCGAAGAAGGTGATTGGATGGTTGGAGAACAGGGATAGGCTAATTGGATGGTTGGAGAACAGGGATAGGCTGATTGGATGGTTGGAGAACAGGGAGAGGCTGATTGGATGGTTGGAGAACAGGGATAGGCTGATTGGATGGTTGGAGAACAGGGAGAGGCTGATTGGATGGTTGGAGAACAGGGAGAGGCTGATTGGATGGTTGGAGAACAGGGATAAGCTGATTGGATGGTTGGAGAACAGGGATAGGCTGATTGGATGGTTGGAGAACAGGGAGAGGCTGATTGGATGGTTGGAGAACAGGGAGAGGCTGATTGGATGGTTGGAGAACAGGGAGAGGCTGATTGGATGGTTGGAGAACATGGATAGGCTAGGATGACGTCCTTTGATATATGAAGATCTGTGTTATGAACTATGCCTCTGTCTTCTAACTTCCGTGTCATTGTGATTGTATAACTATGTCTCTGTCTTCTAACTTCTGTGTCATTGTGATTGTATAACTTCGCCTCTCTCTCTTATAATCGTAACTTCTCTTATATGTTATATTGCTATATCATGAATTATTACCCTATTATAACTACATCCTAACTTCCCATGTCACCGTATTATAACTGTGTTATAACTTCACTTCTCCTCCTTGACTGGATCTTAACTTTCAGCCTAATGGTATCGTAACTACATCGTTTAATTCTGACGTCATAACTACAACTTTACTCCTAACTCATGGAACTCAACAACCCTTACAGAAAGCTTAATATTTGCTGACCAACGCTAAGCTGTTGATGGGCAAGCTAAGCTGTTGATGGGCAAGCTAAGCTGTTGATGGGCAAGCTAAGCTTAAGTGATAGTGGGGGTGAAGGGTACGTGGTTAGGTTGGGGGGGGGTAGGTGGAGGCCAACAGTGTAGAACCTACAGTGGGTACAGTACGTGGGCATAAGAGGTTATTGTCTAGATGTACATGGTCGAAGCATTTCAGTGGTCGTGTGGGTTAAGGGTACGGGGTTAAGGGGGTAGGTGGAGGCCAACAGTATAGAACCTACAGTGGGTACAGTACGTGGGCATAAGAGGTTATTGTCTAGGTGTACATGGTCGGTAGAGGCTAGTATAGAAGCTACTGTACGTGGGCACAGTACGTGGGTACAGTACGTGGGCATAGGAGGATGACAGGTGGGTTTATAGATAGTGTGGGTGGAAGGGCTTGTGGCTACGGGGTTAGGTGGAGGCCATTACAGAGCGTACAGTGGGTACAGTACATCAGCAGGGGGTTGGGGGAGACATGTATGGTGCGTATAAGTGCGTAAATCACACCAACGTAGCAGGACATAGAGCGTATAGTAAGGGCGTACATCCCACCAACATAGCGGGACATAGAGCGTATAGTAAGGGCGTAAGGGCGTACATCCCATCAACACAGCGGGACATAGAGCGTATAGTAAGGGCGTAAGGGCGTACATCCCACCAACATAGCGGGACATAGAGCGTATAGTAAGGGCGTACATCCCAACAACCTAGCGGGACATAGAGCGTATAGTAAGGGCGTAAGGGCGTACATCCCATCAACCTAGCGGGACATAGAGCGTATAGTAAGGGCGTAAGGGCGTACATCCCATCAACATAGCGGGACATAGAGCGTATAGTAAGGGCGTACATCCCATCAACCTAGCGGGACATAGAGCGTATAGTAAGGGCGTAAGGGCGTACATCCCACCAACATAGCGGGTCATAGAGCGTATAGTAAGGGCGTACATACAACCCATCAACACAGCAAAAGGGGGGGATGGGGGTTAGTGGTGGTGGTGGAGGAGGGTTGTGGTGGAGTACCGGAGAAGCAGTGGTTGTACACCCTCTCCAACACAGGAGGAAGGAGGGAAGGAGGGAGGGAGGGAAGGGAGGGAGGGAGGGAGGCTAGCTAGGAGGTTTGGAGTAGCGTTGCCAGCTGCCATGCGCGACCCAGACGCAGGTGCTCCCCCCCCTTCCCCTCCCCTCCCCCTTCCCCCCCCCTCCCCCTCCCCCCTCCCTCCTGGACAAGGCTAAGGACGCAGATTTTCCTGGATTCTTCGCAAGGCTTGGGGGGGGGGGGAGGAGGAGGATCACCCCACCCCCCTTCCCCTCTCTCTCTCTCTCTCTCTCTCTCTCTCTCTCTCTCTCTCTCTCTCTCTCTCTCTCTCTCTCTCTCGTAATCAAATCAACCCCACCCCTTCCCTCACTGTTTCCCTCCCTCCCTCCATCCCTCGCTGGTGAAGTGTTTCCCTCCCTCCATCCATCCCTCCCTCGTGAACTGTTTCCCTCCCTCCCTCGTGAACTGTTCTTTCCCTCCCTCCATCCCTCCCTCCCTCCCTCGTGAACTATTTCTTTCCCTCCCTCCATCCCTCCCTCGTGAACTGTTTCCCTCCCTCCCTCCCTCCCTCCCTCCCTCGTGAACTGTTTCTTTCCCTCCCTCCCTCCCTCGTGAACTGTTTCCCTCCCTCCCTCCCTTGTGAACTGTTTCCCTCCCTCCCTCCCCATCCCTCCCTTGTGAACTGTTTCCCTCCCTCCCTCCCTCGCTGGTGAACCCACTCACCCGGGTCGTGGGTGGGTCAGGCAAAGCCGATGGTCGGTGAGTGAGTGAGTGAGTGAGATCGGCTAGGCTGGTCGTGGTCAACGCAGGGGCGCCAAGGTAAGGTTAAAGGGGGGGTCGGGGGGGGCGCAGCGCCCCAGTTTGGCCTGGTTACCTGGAGTCGTTCCCTCGTTACGCGCACCACCAAACTGTCCTCCAGCCCGAGACGCGTCTCAAGTGTTTGGGTTACGACCATATTCCCTTGTCTCAACCCTCACTCACCTTCGTGGCCACTTCATTGAAGATGCCAGTCTTAATAACTGTACCCAGTCACACACACACACACACACACACACACTACACACGCACACACACACACACACACACACACTACACACGCACACACACACACACACACACACACACACACAGCCCTCTCCCATACACCCGCTATATATATATATATATATATACAGGTGCCACATATATATACACGCCTTACACACACACACTCACAGGTCTTACATACGTACACTCACCCAGATGCGACATATTTCCCACATACATTGCCTGACACAGGCCCCCGCCCCGCCCCCCCACATAGTCCTACACAGGCCCCCCACACAGACCACCCCCTACAGACACACACACACAGAGGGCCCCCCCCCACGTAGTCTTACACAGGCCCCACACAGGCCACCCCCTACAGACACACACACACAGAGGGGCCCCCCCCCCCACGTAGTCTTACACAGGCCCCACACAGACCACCCCTACAGACACACACACAGAGGCCCCCACAAAGACCACCCCTACAGACACACAGAGGCCCAGACATAGTCTTGCACAGGCCCCACACAGACTACCCCTACATACACACAGAGGCACCCCACGTAGTCTTGCACAGGCCCCACACATACCACCCCTACAGACACACAGAGGGCCCCTCACATAGTCTTGCACAGGCCCCACACAGACCACCCCTACAGACACACAGAGGGCCCCACATAGTCTTACACAGGTCCCACGCATACCACCCCTACAGACACACAGAGGGCCCCTCACATAGTCTTGCACAGGCCCCACACAGACCACCCCTACACACACACACACACACACACACACACACACACACACACAGGCCCCCCACATACCTCCCGCCTTCTGACCTCGACAAAGCTATGCAAATTGCAGCTCTCGGGTGTAAGGTGTGGTTAAGCACATTCTTGGCCTTCAGAGGAACAATAGGTCATGTCACTGGGCAGGAGGTCATGTCACCGAGGGGTCTTGGTGCTTAAGAATGAGGGGTGAGGGGTGAGGGGTGTGAGTTGTTGATGAGGTGGGGGGGCGGGGCCGCCATGGGAGACTCTCATTGACTTAACTCATCGATTAAGACTCACTTGTCTGGTCTCTCTCTCTCTCTCTCTCTCTCTCTCTCTCTCTCTCTCTCTCTCTCTCTCTCTCTCTCTCTCTCTCTCTCTCTCACACACACACACACACACACACACACACACACACACACACACACACACACACACACACGCGCGCCAGCCTACGTCGAAATGGGCTAAGGTATGTATTTATGTCCGTGTGTGTGTGTGTGTGTGTGTGTGTGTGTGTGTGTGTGTGTGTGTGTGTGTGAACTCCCCCCTCCCCCCCAGGAGAGACGCCCTATACCCTCGCCCCCCCCCCGGGGGGTGTAATCACGGGAAATACGCGCGTTGGCATCTACGCGGGTTCGTTCCCCGTCCGTCCCCCCCCCCCCCAGCTCGACCTCTCCTCGTTTTCGGGCGACCCAGATGGTCGGTGGAGGCTAACCCATCACCTCCCCCCCCAGGCGGCGTCTACCGTGCGAGCCAGTGAAGGAAGGAAGGAAGGCGGGCGACAATGCAAAAACTTCTTCCTCCTCATCCTCGTCCTCCTCCTTTTCCTCCTCCTCGTCGTCGTCCTCCTCCTCCTCCTTTTCCTCCTCCTCCTTCTCCTTACGTCCTCTTCCTCCTCCTCCTTCTCCTTACGTCCTCTTCTTCCTCCTCCTCCTTTTCCTTTTCCTCCTCCTCCTCCTCCTCCTTTTCCTCCTTCTCCTTCTCCTCCTCCTTTTCCTCGTCCTCCTCCTCCTTTTCCACCTTCTCCCTCTCCTTTTCCTCGTCCTCTTCCTCCTCCTCCTCCTTTTCCTTGCCCTCTTCCTCCTCCTCCTCCTCCTCCTCCTCCTTCTCCTTTTCCACCTTCTCCCTCTCCTTTTCCTCGTCCTCTTCCTCCTCCTTCTCCTTCTCCTTTTCCTCCTCCTCCTCCTCCTCCCGCGGCAGCAACCGGAAATTTTTGAGGTTTTCTTCCCCCCCTCTCCTCCACCCCACCACCCCCCCTCCCCCTTCCTTCCAGCTGGCCGCGCTGGCCAACAACACACACACACACACACGACCTGGACGAGTTCGGGGAAGATGACGAGGTCGCGCGCGCGTGTGTGTTATCCAGCCTCGTCGTCGTCTGTCCCTCTCTCCCCACCTGAGCACCCAGCATCCCATCCTCCTCCGCCACCTCCTCCTCCGCCCCTCCAGCGCCCAGAATCGTCACAGCCCACCCTCAGCATTCCACGCGCCCCACACCTCCCCACCCACTAACCCACCCCGTCCGACCTCACCCCGTAGCCACACACACACACACACACACCGACGCGCCGCGCCCCCGCTACCCTTACCCGGACCCCGTCAGTGCCCCGACCTTCAGACAGGATCCGCACAAAGTCCTGGTCGTTGTGGGCCAGGTGGCGCCTGTCTTTGAACTCCCGAAGGTCATGCGCGACGCGGCAGCTGCCACACGACCGCCCCGCACCTGCAGGAGGAGGAGGAGGGAAGGGGCGGCGCGCCGCTGCTATAGGTCAGCTGGTGTTCCTTGTCTCCGGGTGTCTTTGAACTCTCGAAGGCCACGACGCCGCCGACGTCCACAGCTGCCACGCGACCGCCACACCTGACGGAGGCCGGGATGGTTAGGGGAGGAGGAGGCAGGAGGAGGGAGGAGCCTCCTGTCTGCCTCCTCCCGCCTCCTTCCTCCCGACGCGTCTATGATCGAGACGACCTCAAGAAATATGCAAGGGCCGGGTGTGTCATTAGCGACACAGGAACGACAGCACAGAACAACGCCAGGGGCGTCTGTTGCCACGCTTACAACTCCAGGGGCGTCTATTGCCACGCTTACAACCCCAGGGGCGTCTGTTGCCACGCTTACAACCCCAGGGGCGTCTGTTACCACGCTCACAACCCCAGGGGCGTCTGTTGCCACGCTTACAACTCCAGGGCCGTCTGTTGCCACGCTCACAACCCCAGGGGCGTCTGTTGCCACGCTTACAACTCCAGGGGCGTCTGTTGCTACGCTTACAACTCCAGGGCCGTCTGTTGCCACGCTTACAACCCCAGGGGCGTCTGTTGCCACGCTTACAACTCCAGGGGCGTCTGTTGCCACGCTTACAACTCCAGGGGCGTCTGTTGCCACGCTTACAACTCCAGGGGCGTCTGTTGCCACGCTTACAACTCCAGGGCCGTCTGTTGCCACGCTCACAACCCCAGGGGCGTCTGTTGCTACGCTTACAACTCCAGGGGCGTCTGTTGCTACGCTTACAACCCCAGGGGCGTCTGTTGCTACGCTTACAACCCCAGGGGCGTCTGTTGCCACGCTTACAACCCCAGGGGCGTCTGTTGCCACGCTTACAACCCCAGGGGCGTCTGTTGCCACGCTTACAACCCCAGGGGCGTCTGTTGCCACGCTTACAACCCCAGGGGCGTCTGTTGCCACGCTCACAACCCCAGGGGCGTCTGTTGCCACGCTTACAACCCCAGGGGCGTCTGTTGCCACGCTTACAACCCCAGGGGCGTCTGTTGCCACGCTTACAATCCCAGGGGCGTCTGTTTCTACGCTTACAACCCCAAGGGCGTCTGTTACTACGCTCACAACCTCCTTCAGGGGCGTCTCTGTAGTGGCTTGGAGCAGGGCTACCGAACCCAGAGGCGGCGTCATGATGACGCAGAAGGAGGAGGAGGAGGAGGACGACGCCACGACGGGGACGCCAACCGACGCCCTCCCCGTCGGCTGGCGTCGCTGTTGGACGTCTGCGGACGCCAGCCCAGACCTCGAGGGAAGGGGCGTGCGTCTGAGCGTCCCCCTCACCCTCCCGCTCCCTCGGAACCATCACCCATCTGGTCGTAGTCCTCCTCCTCTTCCTAATCCTCCTCATCCTCTTCCTCCTCCTTCTCCTCTTCCTCCTCCTTCTCCTCTTCCTCCTAATCCTCCTCCTCTTCCTCCTCTGCGATCGCCATGCTCCTCCTCTTCCTCCTCTGCGATCGCCATGCTCCTCCTCTTCCTCTTCCTCCTCTGCGATCGCCATGCTCCTCCTCCTCCTCCTCCTCCTCCTCCTCCTCCTCCCCTGCGATCGCCACAGTTCCGAACGAGCTTGTTAGCCAGGACGCACGCACGCACCTCGCACGCACCCCATCGCCCCACACACACATACACACACACACACCGTTCCCTTCCACCTCCACCACCTCCACCTCCACCATCTCCACCTCCACCTCGCTCCCTGCAGCGCCCGCGTTAGGAACATTAATTGGCGTGTGTGTGTGTGTGTGTGTGTGTGTGTGTGTGTCTTTGAACCCCGCGATGGCCCGGAGTTACGCCGTCCCTCAGCTGGGAGGAGGAGGAGGAGGAGACAGCTGCTGCCACGCGACCCAAACACCTGCGGGAGGCGTGGCGAGGCGAGGCGAGGCGCCCGTACGGTGGGCGGGTGGGTGGTCGTGGCGTCGCTGGCCGGCCACAAAGGCCGGAAAATGGGTGCACACGGGGGCGTGTGTGCGTGGCGTGCGGTGTTTGTGGGGTGGGTGAGAGGTGGCGTGTGATCCAGGGAGGGAGGGAGCGAGGGAGCGAGGGAGGAGCGGGAGGAGGAGGAGGCGTCGCTAGTCAGATGTCGGCGATGCGTCTCTCTCTCTCTCTCTCTCTCTCTCTCTCTCTCTCTCTCTCTCTCTCTCTCTCTCTCTCTCTCTCTCACCTTCACCTTCTGCGCCGTCGAAGGGCGCGGGCTGTTGAACTCCCTGATGATTACGCCCTTCCAGGGAGGGAGGGAGGGAGGGAGGGAGGGAGTTTCCCCAGGTTCCCGTCTGTTGTTGAGGTGGGTGGGGGTTGGAGGGGGGGGGGTCAGTCGGGGTTGGTCGGGGGTCGACCTCGTACCTATACCTGTTATCACTGTGACCTCATACCTGTTATCAGTGTGACCTCATACCTGTTATAACTGTGACCTCATACCTGTTGTCACTGTGACCTCATATCTGTTATCACTGTGACCTCATACCTGTTATCACTGTGACCTCATACCTGTTATCATTATGACCTCATACCTGTTATCACTGTGACCTCATACCTGTTATCACTGTGACCTCATACCTGTTTTCACTGTGACCTCATACTTGTTATCACTGTGACCTCATACCTGTTATCATTGTGACCTCATACCTGTTATCATTATGACCTCATACCTGTTATCATTGTGACCTCATACCTGTTATCATTATGACCTCATACCTGTTATCATTGTGACCTCATACCTGTTATCATTATGACCTCATACCTGTTATCATTGTGACCTCATACCTGTTATCACTGTGACCTCATACCTGTTATCATTATGACCTCATACCTGTTATCATTGTGACCTCATACCTGTTATCATTGTGACCTCATACTTGTTATCATTGTGACCTCATACCTGTTATCATTATGACCTCATACCTGTTATCACTGTGACCTCATACTTGTTATCACTGTGACCTCATACCTGTTATCATTGTGACCTCATACCTGTTATCATTATGACCTCATACCTGTTATCATTGTGACCTCATACCTGTTATCATTGTGACCTCATACCTGTTATCATTATGACCTCATACCTGTTATCATTGTGACCTCATACCTGTTATCATTATGACCTCATACCTGTTATCATTGTGACCTCATACCTGTTATCATTGTGACCTCATACCTGTTATCATTGTGACCTCATACCTGTTATCAGTGTGACCTCATACCTGTTATCACTGTGACCTCATACCTGTTTTCACTATGACCTCATACTTGTTATCACTGTGACCTCATACCTGTTATCATTGTGACCTCATACCTGTTATCATTATGACCTCATACCTGTTATCATTGTGACCTCATACCTGTTATCATTGTGACCTCATACCTGTTATCACTGTGACCTCATACCTGTTATCACTGTGACCTCATACCTGTTATCATTGTGACCTCATACCTGTTATCATTGTGACCTCATACCTGTTATCATTGTGACCTCATACCTGTTATCATTATGACCTCATACCTGTTATCATTATGACCTCATACCTGTTATCATTGTGACCTCATACTTGTTATCATTATGACCTCATACTTGTAACTGTTATATCATTAGAACCTCATGATAATTTCAAAGATCTTAATGGAACTCCTCCAGTTACTCCCTCCCTGGAGCGAGGGAGACACACACAGTTACTCCCTCCCTGGAGCGAGGGAGACACACACAGTTACTCCCTCCCTGGAGCGAGGGAGACACACACAGTTACTCCCTCCCTGGAGCGAGGGAGACACACACAGTTACTCCCTCCCTGGAGCGAGGGAGACACACACAGTTACTCCCTCCCTGGAGCGAGGGAGACACACACAGTTACTCCCTCCCTGGAGCGAGGGAGACACACACAGTTACTCCCTCCCTGGAGCGAGGGAGACACACACAGTTACTCCCTCCCTGGAGCGAGGGAGACACACACAGTTACTCCCTCCCTGGAGCGAGGGAGACACACAGTTACTCCCTCACTGGAGCGAGGGAGACACACAGTTACTCCCTCACTGTAGCGAGGGAGACACACAGTTACTCCCTCCCTGGAGCGAGGGAGACACACACAGTTACTCCCTCCCTGGAGCGAGGGAGACACACAGTTACTCCCTCCCTGGAGCGAGGGAGACACACAGTTACTCCCTCCCTGGAGCGAGGGAGACACACACAGTTACTCCCTCCCTGGAGCGAGGGAGACACACACAGTTACTCCCTCCCTGGAGCGAGGGAGACACACACAGTTACTCCCTCACTGGAGCGAGGGAGACACACACAGTTACTCCCGTAGCCCGCGTGGGTGGATCATGTGACGCAGTAGTCTTGCGTTACCCATTTACGACAGATAACGCAATAGGTTTGCGTCACCTATTTACGACAGACGGAGTTAGGGACATGGCAAAGATGCTTCAGGTATCTTAGCTAAAGTTAGGATGCTTCTGAAGTATATATATATATATATATATATATATATATATATATATATATATATATATATATATATATATATATATATATATTGGAAAGGATCACAATTTTGCGCGTGATCAAGTATATTCCTATGAGTCCACTTGGGAAATTGGAACACGATAAGTTCCCAAGTGCACTTTCGTGTCATAATCACATCATCAGGGGAGACACAAAAGAGAAATATAAGTCAGTTGATACACAACGAAGAGGAGTGGATGAAGGCAACAAGCATGGAAATGCACTTGTGTATATATGTATATGTCTGTGTATGTATATGAATTTATACGTTGTAATGCATATATATGTACATGTGCGTGTGTGGGTGTTTATGTATATATACATACGTATGTGGGTGGGTTGGGCCATTCGTCGTGTGTTTCCTTGAATAATATATATATATATATATATATATATATATATATATATATATATATATATATATATATATATATATACTCAGGAGAGACTAGTTCGTCTCTCAAAATGGATGATTCTCAGAAGTGATGAAAAGGAAGATCACTTAAAAAGACCAGATGATATTTGCCCAAGACAGCGTGGTTTGACCCCCGATATGCAAATTGAATTTGCACGCGCGTGTTGACAGCCTGTGGCGGCAGCACGGGCCTCCGTAGACGGTAGACGGGGGAACGTGGAGAGACGGGAGACGGGAGACGGGAGACGGGAGACTTGAATTCCAAGCGAGATTCCAGTAAGGTCAGAAATGATGTTTAGGTCAGTCTTCTTCGTCTGTGTGGTCTTCAGTCTTCTTGGTCTGTGGTCTTCAGTCCTCTTGGTCTTTGGTCCTCTTGGTCTTTGGTCTTCTTGGTCTTTGGTCTTCAGTCTTCTTAGTCTGTGGTCTTCAGTCCTCTTGGTCTTTGGTCCTCTTGGTCTTTGGTCTTCTTGGTCTTTGGTCTTCTTGGTCTTTGGTCTTCAGTCTTCTTAGTCTGTGGTCTTCAGTCCTCTTAGTCTTTGGTCCTCTTGGTCTTTGGTCTTCTTGGTCTTTGGTCTTCTTGGTCTTTGGTCTTCAGTCTTCTTAGTCTGTGGTCTTCAGTCCTCTTGGTCTGTGGTCTTCAGTCCTCTTAGTCTTTGGTCTTCTTGGTCTTTGGTCTTCTTGGTCTTTGGTCTTCAGTCTTCTTAGTCTGTGGTCTTCAGTCCTCTTGGTCTGTGGTCTTCAGTCCTCTTAGTCTTTGGTCTATGGTCTTTAGTCTTCTTGGTCTGTGGTCTTCAGTCCTCTTGGTCTGTGGTCTTCAGTCCTCTTAGTCTTTGGTCTATGGTCTTTAGTCTTCTTGGTCTGTGGTCTTCAGTCCTCTTGGTCTGTGGTCTTCAGTCCTCTTAGTCTTTGGTCTTCTTGGTCTTTGGTCTTCAGTCTTCTTAGTCTGTGGTCTTCAGTCCTCTTGGTCTGTGGTCTTCAGTCCTCTTAGTCTTTGGTCTATGGTCTTTAGTCTTCTTGGTCTGTGGTCTTCAGTCCTCTTAGTCTTTGGTCTATGGTCTTTAGTCTTCTTGGTCTGTGGTCTTCAGTCCTCTTAGTCTTTGGTCTATGGTCTTTAGTCTTCTTGGTCTGTGGTCTTCAGTCCTCTTAGTCTTTGGTCTTCAGTCCTCTTAGTCTTTGGTCTTCAGTCCTCTTAGTCTTTGGTCTATGGTCTTTAGTCTTCTTGGTCTGTGGTCTTCAGTCCTCTTAGTCTTTGGTCTATGGTCTTTAGTCTTCTTGGTCTGTGGTCTTCAGTCCTCTTGGTCTGTGGTTCTCAGCTCTTAGTCCTCATAGCCACTGGCCCTCAGTCCTCATAGCCACTGGCCCTCAGTCCTCATAGCCACTGGCCCTTAGTCCTCATAGCCACGGTAGAAAACACTCGAGGTATCTCATCGCTGTGTAACCAATAGCGTATGAGGGGGGGGGGGGGCGCTAAAGGGGGCCCCCGCCTGCCACCCAACCCCCATTATGGTTATCTGGGGGTTGGGTGGGGCGGGGGCGTGGGTGTCTGGGCGCACAGATAACTGGCCCTCCCCCAGTATGGGGGCAAGAATGAGTCACCCACAGTTCTTAAGAACACTTCTAAGATGGTCTTCACGTCCACGACGCGTCCCGCCCTCTTTTCGATACGACGGTCGGACGTGTGTTCCCGTCAAGGGTCGTAAAGTCGTGTTCAAGGGTCGTATATACCGTCGTGCTCAAGGGTGGTAAAGTTGTGCTCAAGGGTCGTATATATCGTCGTGCTCAAGGATCGTATATACCGTCGTGCTCAAGGGTCGTATATACCGTCGTGCTCAAGGGTCGTAAAGTTGTGCTCAAGGGTCGTATATACCGTCGTGCTCAAGGGTCGTATATACCGTCGTGCTCAAGGGTCGTATATACCGTCGTGCTCAAGGGTCGTATATACCGTCGTGCTCAAGGGTCGTATATACCGTCGTGTTCAAGGGTCGTATATACCGTCGTGCTCAAGGGTCGTATATACCGTCGTGCTCAAGGATCGTATATACCGTCGTGCTCAAGGGTCGTATATACCGTCGTGCTCAAGGGTCGTATATACCGTCGTGCTCAAGGGTCGTATATACCGTCGTGCTCAAGGGTCGTATATACCATCGTGCTCAAGGGTTGTATATACCGTCGTGCTCAAGGGTCGTATATACCGTCGTGCTCAAGGGTCGTATATACCGTCGTGCTCAAGGGTCGTATATACCGTCGTGCTCAAGGGTCGTATATACCGTCGTGCTCAAGGGTCGTATATACCGTCGTGCTCAAGGGTCGTATATACCGTCGTGCTCAAGGGTCGTATATATCGTCGTGCTCAAGGGTCGTGTATACCGTCGTGCTCAAGGGTCGTATATACCGTCGTGCTCAAGGGTCGTATATACCGTCGTGCTCAAGGGTCGTATATGCCGTCGTGCTCAAGGGTCGTATATACCGTCGTGCTCAAGGGTCGTATATACCGTCGTGCTCAAGGGTCGTATATACCGTCGTGCTCAAGGGTCGTATATATCGTCGTGCTCAAGGGTCGTATATACCGTCGTGCTCAAGGGTCGTATATACCGTCGTGCTCAAGGGTCGTATATACCGTCGTGCTCAAGGGTCGTATATATCGTCGTGCTCAAGGGTCGTATATACCGTCGTGCTCAAGGGTCGTATATACCGTCGTGCTCAAGGGTCGTATATACCGTCGTGTTCAAGGGTCGTATATACCGTCGTGCTCAAGGGTCGTATATACCGTCGTGCTCAAGGGTCGTATATATCGTCGTGCTCAAGGGTCGTATATACCGTCGTGCTCAAGGGTCGTATATACCGTCGTGCTCAAGGGTCGTATATAGTGTCGTGCTCAAGGGTCGTATATACCGTCGTGCTCAAGGGTCGTATATACCGTCGTGCTCAAGAGTCGTATATACCGTCGTGCTCAAGGGTCGTATATACCGTCGTGCTCAAGGGTCACATATACCGTCGTGCTCAAGGGTCGTATATACCGTCGTGCTCAAGGGTCGTATATACCGTCGTGCTCAAGGGTCGTATATACCGTCGTGCTCAAGGGTCGTATATACCGTCGTGCTCAAGGGTCGTATATACCGTCGTGCTCAAGGGTCGTATATACCGTCGTGCTCAAGGGTCGTATATACCGTCGTGCTCAAGGGTCGTATATACCGTCGTGCTCAAGGGTCGTATATACCGTTGTGCTCAAGGGTCGTGTATACCGTCGTGCTCAAGGGTCGTATATACCGTCGTGCTCAAGGGTCGTATATACCGTCGTGCTCAAGGGTCGTATATACCGTCGTGCTCAAGGGTCGTATATGCGACCACTTCAACGAATAACATAATGTTATCTCAGAAGACTTTCTAGTTCCTTTCCTTACTCCAGGAATACAGCAGGCTACTGTAAGAGGAGGAGGAGGAAGAGGAGGAATAGGAGGAGGAGGAGGAAGAGGAGGAAGAGGAGGAGGGTCCTCCTACATATTACAATCACCCCCAAAAGAAATTACATAGAAAGCTGTCGTGGTTTCGATGTATTACACATGACAGCTAGAGACTTGAGTGTGGACGAATGTGGCCTTTGTTGACTTTGCCTGATAATAATAATGATAATAATAATTATAATAATGATAATAATAATGATAATGCTAATAATAATAATAATAATAATAATAATAATAATAATAATAATAATAATAATAACATCGCCACACCACATCGGGTCTATAACCCGTCACCCCCCTCCCCTCCCCTCCCCTCCCCCCTCCCCTCCCCCCTACCCTCCCCTCCCCTCCCCTACCCCCTCCCCTCCCCCTCCCCTCCCCTCCCCTCCCCCTCCCCTCCCCTCCCCTCCCAGGGTATCATCCCAGACGGGGGCCAACACCCAGTACCCCCCCCACACCCTCTATCATCCCCCCCCCCATCCCACGTGAGTCATAGGACACCATAGGGCGCGGGGGTCGAACCCCGGGGTCTATATCCGTGGTCGGTGGATATCGGGGCGCCCCATGAGTCCACGGTGGCGTTGGGGCGGGGGGGGGGGTCGGTTGGGGTGGGGGCCCCCAAAGGAGGGCCCCTTCTCCTCCTCCTCCTCCTCCTCCTCCTCCTCCTCCTCAGACACACCTGCCTTTCGTATCCCTCCACCAACAGTCATCTCCAACACCCTCGCCATCATTTTTCTCCAACGTCATCGTCTCCAGCACCAACAGCGCCATCATCTCCAACACAGCGTCTTGTCCCGTAGAGTTTCCCCCCCCCACCCTCTCTCTCTCTCTCTCTCTCTCTCTCTCTCTCTCTCTCTCTCTCTCTCGTCGTGTGTTAGGGCCAGACCACCTCGCTCGGACCATTGGTGAGGTGGTCCGTGTGTGGTCTGTCTGTACCTGTGGAACACCCTCTCTCTCTCTCTCTCTCTCTCTCTCTCTCTCTCTCTCTCTCTCTCTCTCTCTCTCCCCCTCCTCCGCGTCCCCTCCTCTTGTCCCCCCTCCCCCCCCTCCCCCACCTAGGCGGTCCACCCACATCCCGTGACCTTCCCTGGCCGTCATGGTGAGCGGTCGTGGTGATCCCCCCCTCCTCCTCCTCCCCCTCCCCCTTAACCCTCCCCTCTCCTCTCACCCCCTCCCCTCTCCTCTCACCCCCTCCCCCTCCCCCTCCTCTCCCCCCCCCTCCCCACACGCCTCATTGCGCTGTTTCTATCCTGCCCACGCGTGCGCATTCCCGCCATAACCCCTCCCCTCCCTTCCTCCTCCCTCCCCCTCCCCCCATTAAAGCATCTCTCTCCCCCCCTCCTCAACCCCTCCCTCCCCCCTCCTCCTTCCCTCCCTGGTTATGACATGTTGGAACATGATCCACCTCTCTGTTGTGCCCTGCACGTGCCCCCGCGCATCCACCTGAGGGGTCGCGTTCTCTCTCTCTCTCTCTCTCTCTCTCTCTCTCTCTCTCTCTCTCTCTCTCTCTCTCTCTCTCTCTCTCTCTCTCTCTCTCTCACACACGTCTCGGTTTTCTTTCGCCTCGTCGTCGTCTCATAGTTTCTCCTCGCCCTTTCCCGTTTTCTTTTGCCATGGACTGTATGTCTCATATCTTCCTCAGACATTTATATATATATATATATATATATATATATATATATATATATATATATATATATATATATATATATATATATCTTTCTTTCATACTATTCGCCATTTCCCGCATTAGCGAGGTAGCGTTAAGAACAGAGGACTGGACCTTTGAGGGAATATCCTCACCTGGCCCCCTTCTCTGTTCCTTCTTTTGGAAAATTAAAAAAAAAAAAAACGAGAGGGGAGGATTTCCAGCCCCCTCAGCTCCCTCCCCTTTTAGTCGCCTTCTACGACACGCAGGGAATACGTGGCAAGTATTCTTTCTCCCCTATCCCCAGGGATAATATGAATATATATATATATATATATATATATATATATATATATATATATATATATATATATATATATACGCATGAGTGATTCATGTGCGTATTCATGTGCACATATCCACCTCGATTTGCGTTGATGATGATCAAGGGGACTTGCGTCTTTGGCACCAAATCCCCTCCTACCCTGTTGGAGATACGCATTGCGAGATACGCATTTCGAGATAACGCATTTTGAAGATACGCATTTGGAGATACGCATTTGCGGCATTGAGGTCTACACGCGTAACCCCTTCACGCGTGCTACCTCTGGGTGTGTGTGTGTGTGTGTGTGTGTTTGTGGGGGGGGGGATACAACACGCCTCCCCCCCCCCCCGAGCTTGGATTACCCAAAAGGCTGGGCTACCGGGGGGAGGGGGGGGGGGAGGGGGAGGGAGATTTTCTGTTGAGTATCTGTTGAACTGAAAGCATTGAGGAGGGGGGGGGGATATATGAATTGAAAGCATTGCCCTCCCTGTTGTCACTGTGGCTAGCCTGCCCTCCCTGTTGGTCCTGCTGCTAGCTTACCCTCCCTGTTGGTTCTGTTGCTAGGCTACACTCCCTGTTGCTACTGTTGCTAGCCTACCCTCCCTGTTGGTCCTGTTGCTATCCTACCCTCCCTGTTGGTTCTGTTGCTAGCATACCCTCCCTGTTATTACTGCTGCTAGCCTACCCTCCCTGTTGCTAGTGTTACTATCCTACCCTCCCTGTTGCTACTGTTGGTAGCTTGCCCTCCCTGTTGCCACTGATGCTGTGTCACCCTCCCTGTTGGTATCACCGATCAACGGTGACTGCTTTTATAGCCGTTTTTCCTGTTCATGGAACAGGTGGTACATCGTCTTATGCTGCAGGTGGTGGTGCAGGTGGTGGTGCAGGTGGTGGTGGTGCAGGTGGTGCAGGTGGTGGTGGTGCAGGTGGTGGTGCAGGTGGTGGTGCAGGTGGTGGTGGTGCAGGTGGTGCAGATGGTGCAGGTGGTGGTGGTGCAGGTGGTGGTGCAGGTGGTGGTGTTGCAGGTGGTGGTGCAGATGGTGCAGGTGGTGGTGGTGCAGGTGGTGGTGGTGCAGGTGGTGCAGGTGGTGGTGGTGCAGGTGGTGGTGGTGCAGGTGGTGGTGGTGCAGGTGGTGCAGGTGGTGCAGGTGGTGGTGGTGCAGGTGGTGCAGGTGGTGCAGGTGGTGGTGGTGCAGGTGGTGCAGGTGGTGCAGGTGGTGGTGGTGCAGGTGGTGGTGCAGGTGGTGGTGGTGCAGGTGGTGGTGCAGGTGCTGGTGCAGGTGGTGGTGGTGCAGATGGTGCAGGTGGTGGTGGTGCAGGTGGTGCAGGTGGTGGTGGTGCAGGTGGTGGTGGTGCAGGTGGTGGTGGTGCAGGTGGTGGTGGTGGTGCAGGTGGTGGTGGTGCAGGTGGTGGTGGTGCAGGTGGTGCACGTGGTAGTGGTGCAGGTGGTGCAGGTGGTGCAGGTGGTGGTGGTGCAGGTGTGTGGTGGTGCAGGTGGTGGTGGTGCAGGTGGTGGTGCAGGTGTGTGGTGGTGCAGGTGGTGGTGGTGCAGGTGGTGCAGGTGGTGGTGGTGCAGGTGGTGGTGGTGCAGGTGGTGCAGGTGGTGGTGGTGCAGGTGGTGGTGGTGCAGGTGGTGCAGGTGGTGGTGCAGGTGGTGGTGGTGCAGGTGGTGGTGCAGGTGGTGGTGGTGCAGGTGGTGCAGGTGGTGGTGGTGCAGGTGGTGGTGGTGCAGGTGGTGGTGGTGCAGGTGGTGGTGGTGCAGGTGGTGGTGGTGCAGGTGGTGCAGGTGGTGGTGCAGGTGGTGGTGGAGCCCGCCCCCCCCCCCCCCAGGTGCCACGTGTTCTCTTGCCGTAGTAATTTCCGTTGGCGTTCCAGCCGACCAGTGCTCAACCCTTTGTTATGTCCCTCCCTCCCTCCCTCCCTCCCTCCACTCACCCCTCCCTCCCTCCCTCCACTCACCCCTCCCTCTCTCTCTCCTTCCCTCCCTCCCTTCCTTTCTGCAGCTGCTGTTGTTATGCTGCTGCCTCCCTCCCTCCCTCTCCCTCCCTCCCTCCCTCCCTCTCCCTCCCTCCCTCCATCCCTCCCTCCCTCCCTCTCCAGTCTCCCCCTCCTTCCCTCCCTCTCTCCCTCCCTCCCTCCCTCCCTTCCTCACCACCTCTCCGTCCATCCCTCCCTCCCACTATATCATCCCCCCCCTCACTCCCTCTCTCCCTCCCTCCTTCCCCACCCCCCCAACGCCCCTCACCACCCCCCCCCCATCTCACCCCCCACCCCACCCCTCCACCTTACTCTCCTGTTGTTTTCGTCGTGTTATAAACCTGTTGTGTGGTCGGTGGTTCCTCCTTCTGTTGCCCCGTTGTCACACCCCCTCCACCCCCTGTTGCCCCGTTGTCACACCCACCCCCACCCCCTGTTGCCCCGTTGCCCCGTTGTGACGGCGGAAGTGGCTGGCTAACTGGCCGCTTCACTGCACATGTCGCTCCCTTAGGAGAGAGGGAGGGGGGGGGAACTTGAAGTTGTTACCCCCCCACGTGTCTGTTGTTACATCCCCCCCACGTGTCTGTTGTTACATCCCCCCCCTGTGGTAACCAAATGGCGTCCTTAGCTACGTCTCTTCGTTGTATATCAACTGACTGTTATATTTCTCTCTTGTGTCTCCCCTGATGATGATGTGATTATGACACGAAAGTGCACTTGGCAACTTATCGTGTTTCAATTTTCCCCCGTGGACTCATAGGAATATATATATATATATATATATATATATATATATATATATATATATATATATATATATATATATATATATATATATAGGGGGGGAGGGGAAGTTTGGTCTCTGGTCTCCATTATGGAAATGGAAATGGAAATGGAAAAATGAAGAGAAAACGGGCCGTGAGGGGCCACTCCACTAGACTTAAATTCTTACTAATGTGTGGCCTGGTGGTGGTAGGGGGTGGTGGGGGGGGGAGGGGGAGTGGAGTAGTCCCAACCTCCCCAACCTCTCCCTCCTCCCCAACCTCCCCCTCCTCCCCCAACCTCCCCCTCCTCCACAGTTACCGTACATGATAAAGATGATAAATAACCGCCTCTATTTGTGGCCTTAATTGGATAAGTTTTGTATTTGCGTGGGTGGTCTGGGTGTGTGGGGGGGAGGGAAAAGGAGAGGAGCGCACGCGCGCGCGCGCTCGGGGGAGGGGAGGGGAGGGGAGGGTGGGAGTGTAAGGTCGTTTTCCCGTGGATTGTGTCACACACACACACACACACACGCACACACACACACACACACTCACACACACACACACACACGCATACACACACACACACACACACACACACACACACACACACGCATACACACACACACACACACACACACACACACACACACACACACTCACACACACACACTCACACACACACACGCATACACACACACGCACACACACACACACACACACTCACTCACACACACACACTCACACACACACACGCATACACACACACACACACACACACACACACGCATACACACACACACACACACACACACACACACACACAAGGAGGCCGCTCACGTGGCGAAGATAACACATTTTGAACGTGCGTATTACCCCCCCCCCCCCAACCCACCCACCAACCCCCCAGTTCAAGTAATTGCCTTGTTAACTGCCCGACAGCTGGTGGGGCCCGGATCACTGACCCCCCCCCCCCCCCCCAATCGTATTAGGCATTTACAGAATGAGTTACGATAAGAGAGAGAGAGATATCGCCTCTACTGACATAAGGGCGCTAGATCAGGACGCGTTGTTGATGTGGGGGAGGGCGGGTGCGCGTTTACCAGGGGGGTTGAGGGGGGGGGAGAGGGCGCTCTCATGGGTGGTTTGTAGTGGGCATGAAAAGGGGGGGAGGGGTGTGTGCTGAACAGCTTGTGTAACGTTGTTTATGGAGGAAGTTGTTGTTGAGTAGGGGGGGGGGGGATGGTGGTTAGGTTGTGTGGGGGGGAAAGGTGTGCAGGGAGAATTGATGAGGGGGGGTTGCGTTGGGTTGG
>NC_092241.1:7081925-7094425 GCF_036320965.1 Panulirus ornatus | reverse complement strand
CCGCTGTGTGTGAGAGGTTCAGTTGTATGTATATGTATATGTATATGTATATGGTATATGTATATGGTTTATGTATATGGTATATGTATATGGTATATGGTATATGTATATGGTTTATGTATATGGTATATGTATATAGTTATGTATATGGTATATTTATATGGTATATGTATATGGTATATGTATATGTATATGGTATATATATATATAGTGAAGCTCAGGTCCGTGTTACATAAGATGTTATGACCATTTGCAGAGAGTAAAACACACACACACACACACACACACACACACACACACACACACACACACACACACACACACAAATCTATACCATCTCTTTACCTCTCTCCTTCCCCCCTCTTCCCCATATCCAAGGAGACCTTCCCCCCTCCCCAACTTCCCCCCAACCCCCTGGCTTACCCTTTCCCCCCCCCCCAACCTCCCCGCGGCCAGGCACGCTTCTTCAACACCCCTCCTTCCCCTCCCCTCCCCTCCCCTCCCCAACCCTTCCATATCCCCCTCCACCACCACCTCCCCCCCCTCCTCCCCTCCCCCCCCTAAACCACTACGCCACGTGGAACCTGCGCTGGGCAACACATAAGACATCGTGGCCACGATAGGAGGAGAGAAGAGAAAGGAGTGATACAGTGAATCGAGAGAGAGAGAGAGGAAGAAGTGGATAGCAAAAGCATATGATAACGAAATGGATAGAAGGAGATAGAAGGAGGGAGATACAGAGAGGGATGGGAGAAGAACGACAGAGAGAGAGAGAGAGAGAGAGAGAGAGAGAGAGAGAGAGAGAGAGAGAGAGAGAGAGAGAGAGTAAGAAAGAGAGAGAAAGAAAGAAAGAAAAAGAGAGAGAGAGAGAGAGAGAGAGAGAGAGAGAGAGAGAGAGAGAGAGAGAGAGAGAGAGAGAGAGAGAGATGTGTGGATCTGGAACCAGACAGGAGTTCTTCAAGCCGTCTCTTGTTCATGAAGAACACTCGAGTAGGGAGAACACACTCAAGTAAGAAGAAGAACACTGAAGTATTAAGTAACACAAATGGTAAGACACTGGTACGCATCAAGTGGCCTTCCAAATTAAACCACGGAAGCACGGTGATTTCTAAACACACACACACACACACACACACGTGTATCGTGGGGTCATGTCCTACATGCTGATGGCCACAGGTTTTCAAGGATCGTGTGTGTGCCCTCAGGACCTGGTGCCATGGCCAGACTGAAGGTGGACCATTATGCTAGGCAGCATTGAGTGAACCTGATACAAGGAGGGGGGTGTGAGGGATGAGGGATGAGGGATGAGGGGGGGGGGGAATTATGAGCTAATACGGCCTTGGCGAAGAAGAAGGTCGCGGCACATATCATGGCATGGGTCTAGATGGAATAGCTGCTTTATCTACAGAAAAAGTAGTGTTACACCAAGTCATTTGAAGTCCCACTTATTTCCGAAAGATTGCAAAAGGTGAAGAATTAATGGTTACATTAGCTATATTTACAGTCGAGGACGCTATTCATATCCCGAATTTCATTGGTAAGGAAGGAGAAGGTTTTACAACATGCTGGCCTCAAGATTGCAGATACACAGTCAGCAATGTACGGAAGGAAAGTAAACAAAACGGCAGGTCCTGATGAAGTTTAATCTGAGGACAGTGAACAAAGGCGAAAAATCAGATGCTTCATAAACCCTTGGCTGCTCTTATATACCAAGTAACTTGCTTTAGATGAATGGACGTTTTGCCAGCGTAACACTGAAGTCAGATGAAACAGCCATAGTGGCACCGTCGCATACCTTCGCCACAGACCCGCCCTCACCAGAAACCAGTCACCTTCCTCTCTTCCTACTCGGATCCGCACAAGCCTCCTTTTTTTTTTCTCTTGATGAAAACTACTTCCTTCTTCAAGTAACGTTCCTACCACCACACCAGACATGTTCTTTGTACCACACACGTCATCGCTAACGAACCCAATCAATACGCTTTCTCCAGACTTATGTATCCCAGACATATCCCATGTGAGCTTCTCCCGAATTACTTTAGAGCGACGCGGGACTGATTATTTCCCCTGTTACCTTAGTAACTCGTGATTACTTTAGTAACCGGAGAATTACTTGCCCACTGGAACGCCTCGGGTGAGTTACCCCGTCGCGCTACAGAGAATACAGTGCACAATACAGTGCACAATACAGTGGGATTACGTCGAGTGGCCCTTCCAAAAACGTAGCACGGGTGGTGGCGGTGGGAAAGGGGGGGGGGGGCTAATCATGCCGTTTTCTATGCGCGCGATGTGACCCAGTTCTGCATCATGGGTCACTGCGGGATAAAGGAGGGGAAGGGGTTTGGCCACATTCCTGCATTTTTGTCCAGACGTGTTTACGTACGCACCTTTGTTGTCTGGCCTCCTGGCCACACCTGCCGGAGGGAGACCCATCGCGACGCCCCCTACACACACACACACACACACACACACACACACACACACACACACACACACACGGAAGATATTACTACTGAAAGATACCATTCTTTTTCCTCTCTCTCTCTCTCTCTCTCTCTCTCTCTCTCTCTCTCTCTCTCTCTCTCTCTCTCTCGCGATCGCAATGGACGCCTGGAGATCGACCAGCCGCTCGTTTATATATATATATATATATATATATATATATATATATATATATATATATATATATATATATATATATATATATATATAAACTAGTTCTTGGCGTTATTACCTATTTGCCGTTCTTATACGCACGTGGGGTTGCGTATGTGAACGCCGATCGTGCGTAGGAAACTCGTAGCAAAGGCCTTGAACGCGGGCGTTTGATGCCCTCTAAGGTCGCGTTCCCCGACAGCTACGTCATTCAAGGTCGTTACTAGGTAGGGACGTTCAGGGTGGGTCGTTACCAGGTAGGGAAGCTCAGGGTCGTATATACCGTCGTGCTCAAGGGTCGTATATACCGTCGTGCTCAAGGGTCGTATATACCGTCGTGCTCAAGGGTCGTATATACCGTCGTGCTCAAGGGTCGTATATACCGTCGTGCTCAAGGGTCGTATATACCGTCGTGCTCAAGGATCGTATATACCGTCGTGCTCAAGGGTCGTATATACCGTCGTGCTCAAGGGTCGTATATACCGTCGTGCTCAAGGATCGTATATACCGTCGTGCTCAAGGGTCGTATATACCGTCGTGCTCAAGGGTCGTATATACCGTCGTGCTCAAGGGTCGTATATACCGTCGTGCTCAAGGGTCGTATACCGTCGTGCTCAAGGATCGTATATACCGTCGTGCTCAAGGGTCGTATATACCGTCGTGCTCAAGGGTCGTATATACCGTCGTGCTCAAAATCGCTTCAAGAACTGCACGTAAAGGGGGCGGATCCAGCGGGGAGGCGTGGCTGGGAAGAAAAGGGAGGGGCTTGGCTAGCCTTAGAAAGGCCGTGGCCTCTTCGCCGCACAGAGGCACTGGCTATTGAAAAGGGGCGTGGTTACTGAGGAAGAGGAGTGATTAGAGAGAGAGAAAGGGGCGTGTCTTATAAAAGGGGCGTATCTTGGTGTAAAAGGGGTCCTAGGTATTGAAAAAGGGGGTGGTCTCGCTGTGGACCTGTTGGAAAGAGGCGTAACTGTGTTAAGAAAAGGTGCTGAACGGAAAAGGACGTAACCCCCTTAGACAAAAAGGGGGCAGTGAAAGGGTCGATCAAGCCTTAGAAAGGAAAAGGAATCCAAAGGGATGAGCGGGCTTAGAATAGGCATTGCTAGCCGGAAAGAAGAAGAAGAAGAAAAAAAAAGGAAGAATAGGAGTTTGAGTTCACGCGGAATAGGGCCTACCATTTTCTTTTTACTATAAAAAAAAGGAGCCAACAAGAACAGCAGCTAACAACAACAACAACAACAACAACAACAACAACAACAACAACAATAGCAACAACAATAATAACAAAAACAGTGGTTAACAAAGACACACACAGAGCTGTGGTCGGTTGTGGAATGTGTGTTTTAGCTCTGTGGAGGAAAAACTTAGCTGATTGGAAGATGGTGCTGTGGGGAAGGTACATAGCTGTGCACAGTGGAATGCAGCTAATCAGGCTCCTTCCCTCCCTCCACCCACCACTATAGATGGAGACAGGACAGTACAGCAGAAGGCTCCTTCCCTCCACCCACCACTATAGATGGAGACAGGACAGTACAGCAGAAGGCTCCTTCCCTCCCACCCACCACTATAGATGGAGACAGGACAGTACAGCAGAAGGCTCCTTCCCTCCACCCACCACTATAGGTGGAGACAGGACAGTACAGCAGAAGGCTCCTTCCCTCCCTCCACCCACCACTATAGATGGAGACAGGACAGTACAGCAGAAGGCTCCTCCCCTCCACCCACCACTATAGATGGAGACAGGACAGTACAGCAGAAGGCTCCTTCCCTCCCACCCACCACTATAGATGGAGACAGGACAGTACAGCAGAAGGCTCCTTCCCTCCACCCACCACTATAGATGGAGACAGGACAGTACAGCAGAAGGCTCCTTCCCTCCCACCCACCACTATAGGTGGAGACATGACAGTACAGCAGAAGGCTCCTCCTCCACCCACCACTATAGATGGAGACAGGACAGTACAGCAGAAGGCTCCTCCCCCCCACCCACCACTATAGATGGAGACAGGACAGTACAGCAGAAGGCTCCTTCCCTCCACCCACCACTATAGATGGAGACAGGACAGTACAGCAGAAGGCTCCTCTCCTCCACCCACCACTATAGATGGAAACAGGACAGTACAGCAGAAGGCTCCTTCCCTCCACCCACCACTATAGATGGAGACAGGACAGTACAGCAGAAGGCTCCCTCCTCCACCCACCACTATAGATGGAGACAGGACAGTACAGCAGAAGGCTCCCTCCCCCACCCACCACTATAGATGGAAACAGGACAGTACAGCAGAAGGCTCCTTCCCTCCACCCACCACTATAGATGGAAACAGGACAGTACAGCAGAAAGCCCCCCCCCCCCCTATACCCACCCACCGCTCCCTCTGGCTCAACATGCTGCAGGAAATTATACACGCAGGAGAAACCACGGCGTCGAATGGAAATCCCACTGCAGGGAGATGGTGAGTGAAAGACATATTATGATGATGGAATTCCGGCAGCTGGACAACCGCTGGGGATGGTAGACATTTTGCCGCTAATCTACGTAGATGGAGAAATTAAAAATGAAAGAGGGAATTTGATAATGCGTCCGTAAACTGTGTCGTCCTTTCCCCGACGGGAGATAGCGAGTGTGATGGAGAGAGAGAGAGAGAGAGAGAGAGAGAGAGAGAGAGAGAGAGAGAGAGAGAGAGAGAGAGAGGTGTACCCTTACCCTGGCCTCCATACTATGTGTATAATTTGAAATTCATGTTGTGCAACGGAGCAAGACAAGTTTGTGGCTGGGGGAGATTAGGGGAGGAGGAGAGAGAAGGGTGGGGAGGTTACTGGACGGAGGGAGTGGGGGAGGAGGGGGTAAGACAAGATGTGAGGCAGAAGATAGTTGGGGAGGAGAGAGAGAGAGAGAGAGAGAGAGAGAGAGAGAGAGAGAGAGAGAGAGAGAGAGAGAGAGAGAGAGAGATGGGGAGAACGAGATGAAGATGATAGATGGGAAGATTAAAGTGTGGGGGTGAAGTCCACTCGTGGGGTGGTTATTTCTATGGGGTTCTGGGGTTGGTAAGGGAGCATGGGGAGGTTATGGAGCAGGGGAGGGTATTGAATGGGATTAAAGTAGGGGAGTTTAGTGAGGTTAGATTTGCTGTGGTACAAGGATGGGAAGATGCGATAGGCAAGTTACGAAGCAGATTGTGTAGGTTCTTAAGATATATATATATATATATATATATATATATATATATATATATATATATATATATATATATATATATATATTCCCGTGAGTCCACGGGGAAAATGAAACGCGACGAGTTCCCAAGTGCACTTTCGTGTAGTCATCACATCATCATCAGGGGAGACCGAATATATCTGTCCCTTCACGTTCCCCATTCTCAATGATTCAGACTTTCCTTGGCGCTTCACCTGTCTCGACCAGACGCGAAGCTGAGGGTTCATTTCCTACGGGAAAGGGACCATTTTATCCCTCCTTTTCTTCTTTGCCAGTCCATAGTTCAACCGTAGTCCTGTTCTAGGGGGCCATTCGGGGCAAAGGATGAGGCATATCGGGTTTGGAGGGGGGAGTCTCCTTTCCAAGGGGGGGCCCCCATATCCCGCTCTTATCGCCGTCCGTAATCGCTATCTGTGAGGCGAACCCCGCTCCTCTGGTCAAAGGAAGTGTGATAACCTCTCCCCGTTATCCAGTGATTAGGTCCCTCTCTGGTCTTTAGCTAAGGGCACTGCTGACCACTTCTGTCCCTTTTCCCTTCCTTTCTCCTTCCCCCCCCCCGCCCCCCGTCCTGACGGTACTTTTTATCTGTCTCTCCCGTGGACAGAGCGACTCTGTCTCTGGTTCCCCCGTGTCTTCCTCTAACTCCACCTTGGGGTGGACTGAGTTTCCTTCACACTCCCCCTCCCGCCCTGATGCTCCACCCTCCAATTCCTCGCTCCCTCTTCGCAATCCCTTGTCGTATTGCCCATTTCGGACAAGGGGGTGGAGTGGGTGCAGTGGGCTCCTTGCTAGAAAAAAGGTACAGAGAAGTGTGTCCAAGTTCATCCACGGCGGCCCATTTGATGCAGCCATTCCAAAGGTGCCGTGCACACTTGGTCCCCCTGGCTCTCTCGAATCACCAACGTTTGAGAGAGAGAGAGAAAGAGAGAGAGAGAGAGAGAGAGAGAGAGAGAGAGAGAGAGAGAGAGAGAGAGAGAGAGTGAGTGTTAAAAGCTGCGGAACCATCCCCGCCATCGTCATTTCATCCCTCTTCCCCTAGCTGCAGTTTCAGGTCTACGGACGTGTCGAACCCCCTCGGTGATGTATAAACCTACGGTAGATTTCTGTAAGTAAGGCACACCGACCAGGGATAAAAGATGTGGAGAGAAACGGATATCGAAAAGAGATACATAGATGCGGGCCAAAAAGGGGGTCTTCTGTTGTGTGTCTTTCCCATGCACTGTCATGCACTACCTCTGCTAATACAAGTACTACTACCACTACTACTACTGCTACTACTACTACTGCTACTACTACTACTACTACTACTACCACTACTACTACTACTACTACTACTACTACTACTACTACTACTACTACCACTGCTACCACAATCATTATCATTATTATTATTATTATTATTATTATTATTATTATTATTATTATTATTATTATTATTATCTCTGATATCATTATGTGTACTTCCTTCGTCCCACACATTTCTATCACTTCCTTCGCCACACTTAGGCTTCACAGTCGCCTATATTTCTTTCCCCCGTTCCTTCGGGGCATTCATCTGTCGCGTCCTGTCGTGGAAGGACCCATGATATGCCCTATCCCTTCATCATTTACGTCGATACTGGCTTGTGTGAAGGAGCCATTATGAATGGGGAGGGGGGTGGGGGTTCGTCTGTAATTGCCTCGTTGCGTGTCGTAACGATCGTATGGGAACCAGTTTGTGTCTACCACAATAAGTGGTATACCTCTGTCTCCGCCCGCGACGAACACCTAGGGCACCACCATTAGCACTGTGGGAGCAGGGCGGTCAGCGTGGGGCTTCCTGGCCATCTTTGCTTGTCGTCCAGTACCCGGGGGGCGCCGGGCCCACGGGCGTGTACACAGAGACCCGGGTCTTCGTCCCGGCCAACACACACACCCTCTCCCCTCCTACCCCTTCAAAACACCCCCTTCCCCCCTTTCAGCCAGTACGGTGGCCGAAGGGAGAAGAGGCACATTGGGGTCTTCGTCCACACAAGACCACTCCCACGGGCATGAAGACATACGAGGGGTCTTTGTCCTCTCGGCCGAAGCGAAGACCTCGTCCAAGGGCAGACATACATACACAAGGGGTCTTCGTCGTCCCTAACCCTTCAAGCCAAGACCACGCCCCAGGGAACCAAGACCACGCCCCCAGGGAAGGCGAGTACCCAGGTCTTTGTCGTCCCTAAGCCTTCAAGCCAAGACCACGCCCCCAGGTCATTCACGCCCAGCCCGCCCAGCCCGCCCAGCCCGCCCGCCCAACCTGGGGTTCGCCCCTTTTTTTTTTTTATCTCGACCAGACATCTGGCAGGCGAGGGGGGTGGGGGGGGGGTTGGGGGGGAGGAGCTGCCATATCTGCCGGGAAGAATGCAGGTGTGTCCCCGCTGACCTCTCTCTCTCTCTCTCTCTCTCTCTCTCTCTCTCTCTCTCTCTCTCTCTCTCTCTCTCTCTCTCTCTCTCTCTCGGACGCTCCCCTGGGTAGAACAACATAGCAACAGCGTCTCTGCATTCCAGAGGATGCTATACGGCAGGAGGAGGAGGAGGAGGAGGAGGAGGAGGAGGGGGAGGAGGAGGAGGAGGAGGGGAAGGAGGAGGGGGGGAGGAGGAGGAGGAGGAGGAGGGGGAGGAGAGGAGGAGGAGGACGAGGAGGAGGGGGGAGGAGGAGGAGGAGAGGGAGAGAAGGAGGATGGGGAGGAGGAGGAGGAGGAGGAGGAGGAGGGGAAGAAGGGGGAGGAGGAGGGGAAGGAGGACGAGGAGGAGGAGGAGGATGGGGAGGAGGAGGAGGAGGAGGAGGAGGAGGAGGGGAAGAAGGGGGAGGAGGAGGGGAAGGAGAAGGAGGAGGAGGAGGAGGAGGAGGGAGGAGGAGGAAGAGAAGGAGGAGGGAGGAGGAGGAGGAGGAGGAGGACGGGGAGGAGGAGGAGGAGGAGGAGGAGGTGGCTCTTTTTTTACATACAGAATATTCCCTGCCACACTGACCTCCACACGTACTTGACCTCGTGTCTGGGGCCCACATCCCCCCTCCTCTTCCCAGCCATTCGGGAGGAGAGAAGAGATAGGAGCGAGAGGAGGGAAGGGGAAGGGGTCAGAAGTGATGGAAGAGTAGGTAGAGGGTGGGTGGGTCGGTGGAAGAGGAGTGGAGAGGGAAGGGATGGATGGAAAGGAATTTCACCCATGTCGTCTCCAGGGTTGAAAGACCAGAAGGACATTGCTGGTCCGGGGCGCCCCGCCCTCATGTGACGCATCCACTCCTGCAGGTGACGCGCACACACACACACACACACACACACACACACACACACACACACCTCTGTGTGTACCGTTGTCCCATACGGTCGTGAGGTCCAAGGTAACCCCTGGGGAGTATCGACTCTCCGACCCGCGTTGCATAGCAGGGAAGGCGCTTTGTGTATCGCCGAAAATGGGAAGAAAAGGAGGAGAAAAGGTGTATAAGGTTGAAAATGGGAAGAAGAGGAGGAGAAAAGGTGTTTAAGGTTGAAAATGGGAAGAAGAGGAGGAGAAAAGGTGTTTAAGGTTGAAAATGGGAAGAAGAGGAGGAGAAAAGGTGTTTAAGGTTGAAAAATGGGAAGAAAAGGAGGAGAAAAGGTGTTTAAGGTTGAAAAATGGGAAGGAGGAGAAAAGGTGTTTAAGGTTGAAAAATGGGAAGGAGGAGAAAAGGTGTTTAAGGTTGAAAATGGGAAGAATAGGAGGAGAAAAGGTGTTTAAGGTTGAAAATGGGAAGAAGAGGAGGAGAAAAGGTGTTTAAGGTTGAAAAATGGGAAGAAAAGGAGGAGAAAAGGTGTTTAAGGTTGAAAAATGGGAAGAAGAGAAGAAAAGGTGTTTAAGGTTGAAAAATGGGAAGGAGGAGAAAAGGTGTTTAAGGTTGAAAATGGGAAGAATAGGAGGAGAAAAGGTGTTTAAGGTTGAAAATGGGAAGAAGAGGAGGAGAAAAGGTGTTTAAGGTTGAAAAATGGGAAGAAAAGGAGGAGAAAAGGTGTTTAAGGTTGAAAAATGGGAAGAAGAGGAGGAGAAAAGGTGTTTAAGGTTGAAAATAGGAAGAAGAGGAGGAGAAAAGGTGTTTAAGGTTGAAAAATGGGAAGAAAAGGATGAGAAAAGGTGTTTAAGGTTGAAAATGGGAAGAAAAGGATGAGAAAAGGTGTTTAAGGTTGAAAATGGGAAGAAGAGGAGGAGAAAAGGTGTTTAAGGTTGAAAAATGGGAAGAAGAGGAGGAGAAAAGGTGCTTAAGGTTGAAAATGGGAAGAAGAGGAGGAGAAAAGGTGTTTAAGGTTGAAAATGGGAAGAAAAGGAGGAGAAAAGGTGTTTAAGGTTGAAAATGGGAAGAAGAGGAGGAGAAAAGGTGTTTAAGGTTGAAAAATGGGAAGAAGAGGAGGAGAAAAGGTGTTTAAGGTTGAAAAATGGAAGAAGAGGAGAGAAAAAGTGTTTAAGGTTGAAAAAATGGGAAGAAAAGGAGGAGAAAAGGTGTTTAAGGTTGATGGTAGGGTGGGGGAGGGGGGTGGGTGCCACGTGGGTACCACTCGTAACTCACTTTTGGTACTCCAGGAGTTACAACGAGGTACCACTATTGATGAAGGGGGAGGGGGGAAGATGGGGGAGGGGGTGGGTAACTCCACTGAGTATTGGGGAGGGGTGGGTAACTCCACTGAGTAGTGGTACTGGAAAGTGGATAGCCCAACCTCTTAGTCCAAGAAGGTACCTGGAAACCGAGGTCTCAGAAGACCTCTGATGGTACGTGACCAGGTTATCTTGCTGGAGGACAGTACATGGGAAGGACAGATAACACAAGACCTGATGGTCTGTGACCAGGTTATCTGCTGGAGGACAGTACATGGGAAGGACAGATAACACAGACCTGATGGTCTATGACCAGTGTTACCCTGCTGGAGACAGTACATGGGATGGACAGATAACACAAGACCTGATGGTCTATGACCATGGTTTCTTGCTGGAGGATAGTACATGGAAAGGACAGATACACAAGACCTGATGGTCTATGACCAGGTATTTGCTGGAGGACAGTAAATGGAAGGACAGATAACACAAGCCTGATGGTCAATGACCAGGTTATTTTGCTGAGACAGATACAGGGAAGGACAGATAAACAAGACCTATGGTCTATGACCAGGTTATCTGCTGGAGGACAGTACATGTGAAAGTACAGATACACAAAGACCTGATGGTCGTGACCAGTTATCTGCTGGAGGACAGTACATGGAAGGACAGATAACACAAGACCTGATAGTCTATGACCAGGTTACCTGCTGGAGGACAGTACATGGAAGGACAGATAACACAAGACCTGATGGTCCGTGACCAGGTTATCTGCTGGAGGACAGACAGAATCCTAGCAGATCCCCAAAATCTATACTCGAGAGAGAAGAGAGAGAGAGAGAGAGAGAGAGAGAGAGAGAGAGAGAGAGAGAGAAGAGGTGGTTATCGAGTGTGCATAAATGCTGACACACACACACACACACACACACAGATCGAATTTCGCATCATGAAGGACAACGAACGGTGCTGGTGCGTGCGCTGGCGTGAACCCGGTCCGTCCAATGCCTCCTTACTGCTGCTGGTGTGTGTGTGTGTGTGTCTGTGTGACTCTCCTCCTCCTCCTCCTCCTCCTCCTACTGCAAGAGAAGGTGTAGGAGTGTGGTGTGTGTGTGACCCTCTCTCTCTCTCCTCCTCCTCCTTCTCCTCCTCCTACTGCAGGAGGCGGTTAAGGAGTGTGGTGTGTGTGTGACCCTCTCTCTCTCTCTCTCTCCTCCTCCTCCTCCTCCTCCTCCTCCTCCTCCTACTGCAGGAGGCGGTTAAGGAGTGTGGTGTGTGTGTGTGACCCTCTCTCCTCCTCCTCTTCCTCCTCCTCCTCCTCCTCCTCCTCCTCCTACTGCAGGAGGCGGTTAAGGAGTGTGGTGTGTGTGTGACCCTCTCTCCTCCTCCTCCTCCTCCTCTTCCTCTTGCAGGAGGCGGTGAAGGAGTGGTGTGTGTGGCTTTCTCTCTTTTCCTCCTCCTCCTCCTCCTGCAGGAGACGGTGAAGGAGAAGAAGGACAAGGAGGAGGAAGAGGAGAAGGGGAAGGAGTCCACCTCGATGTACAGTGGCGTTCGCTGGTGAGATCGTGCGCTGGATCGTTGCGCGCGTGGTCTACGTCGGTCGGTGGTCGGAGTGTCGTACCGGGGTATATGTTACTGAGGTCCGAGTACGATGATTGGATGGGTCGTCGAGGCCTTAGAGCGCGACGGCACGACCCCCTTTTGACCCGACCCCCTTTTTCCTAAGGGCCCGTCGTGCTCAAGGGGTCGTACCGCTGTGCTCAAGCGTCGCACCAACGCGTATTCAAGATTTTCCACGTACGTGGGCGAGACGACCCCCCCCCCCCTCGACAGACATGGCCCACCAGAGCGGCCACAGGGCCTTTGGGGGGTGGGGGGGCCCGTGGCCAAGAGCGCGCGCCCCGTATTTTCCAGCGGGGCTCGTAGACTTGCACGAGCGAGCGGGCGGACGCACGCGCGCCATCCATCTATCCAGCTGGAACCAAGTGGGGCATTTCGTCCTCCCCTCCGCCTTCGAGTCCCTCTCTCTCTTGTGTGTGTGTGTGACGCT
>NC_092241.1:7056925-7076925 GCF_036320965.1 Panulirus ornatus | reverse complement strand
CTTCTGTTATCTGTCCTTCCTGTTTTATTTAACTGTCCTTCAGCACATAACTTCGTCATCGGGTCTTTCCCCACCCTCCCATCTGGCTCCCTTCCTTTTTCCTCTTCCTTCCTTCCTTCCTCCCTCCCTTCCCACTGTCCCCTTCCTTCCGTCCCCTTTCATTCATCTCCCTCTGTCTCCAATACTTTATCTATCCCTCACCTTTTCTCTCTCTCTCTCTCTCTCTCTCTCTCTCTCTCTCTCTCTCTCTCTCTCTCTCTCTCTCTCTCTCTCTCTTCCTCCATCTTTGCCTCACTATATCACACCCACCTCCACTGTGCATCACACCCACCTCCACTGTGCATCACACCTGCCTCCTCTGTGCATCACACCCACCTCCACTGTGCATCACACCTGCCTCCTCTGTGCATCACACCCACCTCCACTGTGCATCACACCTGCCTCCTCTGTGCATCACACCCACCTCCACTGTGCATCACACCCACCTCCTCTGTGCATCATACCTACCTCCTCTGTGTATCATACCTACCTCCACTGTGCATCACACCCACCTCCACTGTGCATCACACCTACCTCCTCTGTGCATCACACCCACCTCCACTGTGCATCACACCTGCCTCCTCTGTGCATCACACCCACCTCCACTGTGCATCACACTGCCTCCTCTGTGCATCACACCCACCTCCACTGTGCATCACACCCACCTCCTCTGTGCATCATACCTACCTCCTCTGTGTATCATACCTACCTCCACTGTGCATCACACCCACCTCCACTGTGCATCACACCTACCTCCTCTGTGCATCACACCCACCTCCACTGTGCATCACACCTGCCTCCTCTGTGCATCACACCCACCTCCACTGTGCATCACACCCACCTCCACTGTGCATCACACCCACCTCCACTGTGCATCACACCCACCTCCACTGTGCATCACACCCACCTCCACTGTGCATCACACCCACCTCCTCTGTGCATCATACCTGCCTCCTCTGTGTATCATACCTACCTCCACTGTGCATCACACCCACCAGTCCACCCCCCCCCCCCGACACTACCCTGGGAGGTCTAACAAAAGAATGTGTGATGGAGTCTGTCTCTCTGGGGTTTAACAAAGGAATGGGTGATGGAGTCTCTCTCTCTGGGGTTTAACAAAGGAATGGGTGATGGAGTCTCTCTCTCTGGGGTTTAACAAAGGAATGGGTGATGGAGTCTCTCTCTCTGGGGTTTAACAAAGGAATGGGTGATGGAGTCTCTCTCTCTGGGGTTTAACAAAGGAATGGGTGATGGAGTCTCTCTCTCTGGGGTTTAACAAAGGAATGTGTGATGGAGTCTCTCTCTCTGGGGTTTAACAAAGGAATGGGTGATGGAGTCTCTCTCTCTGGGGTTTAACAAAGGAATGGGTGATGGAGTCTCTCTCTCTGGGGTTTAACAAAGGAATTTAAGGGTCTCTCTCTAGGGTTTAACCAAGGAATGTGTGGGAGTCTCCGGGGTTTATCAAAAGAATTTAAGAGAGTCTTTCTCTGGGGATTAACCAAGCGATGTGATGGATTTTCTCTCTGGGGGATTCAAGAAAGCAATGTGTGGTGGAGTCTCTCTCTCTCTCTCTCTCTCTCTCTCTCTCTCTCTCTCTCTCTCTCTCTCTCTCTCTCTCTGGGGGTTTAAGAAAGGAGATGTGCGGTGGTTAGAAATAGTCTCTCTCTCTCTCTCTCTCTCTCTCTCTCTCTCTCTCTCTCTCTCTCTCTCTCTCTCTCTCTCTCTCTCTCTCTCTCTTTGGGGGTTTAACAAAGGAGATGTGCGGTGGTTAGAGATAGTCTCTCTGTCTGTCTGTCTGTCTGTCTGTCTGTCTGTCTGTCTCTCTCTCTCTCTCTCTCTCTCTCTCTCTCTCTCTCTCTCTCTCTCTCTCTCTCTCTCTCTCTCTCTCTCTCTTTGGGGGTTTAACAAAGATGTGCGGTGGTTAGAGATAGTCTCTCTGTCTGTCTGTCTGTCTGTCTGTCTCTCTCTCTCTCTCTCTCTCTCTCTCTCTCTCTCTCTCTCTCTCTCTCTCTCTCTCTCTCTCTGTCTCTCTCTCTCTCTCTCATGTACGGGTACGTCTTACCGTCAAGGTGAGTTAGGTGTCTCGTCCACCATATGGTCGACGGTCGGGTCCTCCCAAGCTGCCATCCCATCCCAGGAGTGTGGTCTGGTAGACTGGTAGACGAAGACAGGCTTACGTAAACCCAGGTATGACAGGTCGAACCCCTTCTCTCCCCCCTTCCTCCTCCCCTCCTCCTCCCCTCTCCCCAGTAATACGAATAAAAAAAGAAAGAGGAAAAGATTTTTCTCACACTTTTTTTTTTTTGCCCCCTTCTTGCCTTTGACGGAGGAGGTTCGGCATGAAGACTTTAATCCACTGAACACGACGGTATACGACCCTTGAACACGAAGGTATGAGCCTTGAGCACCACGGTATATACGACCCTTGAGCACGACGGTATATACGACCCTTCAGCACGACGGTATACGACCCTTGAACACGAAGGTATGAGCCTTGAGCACGACGGTATATACGACCCTTGAGCACGACGGTATACGACCCTTGAGCACGACGGTATATACGACCTGTGAGCACGACGGTATACGACCCTTGAGCACGACGGTATACGACCCTTGAACACGACGGTACGACCCTTGAACACAAAGGTATGAGCCTTGAGCACGACGGTATATGACCCTTGAGCATGACTGTATACGACCCTTAAGCACGACGGTATGCGACCCTTGAGCACGACGGTATATACGACCTGTAAGCACGACGGTATACGACCCTTGAGCACGACGATATATACAACCCTTGAGCACGACGGTATACGACCCTTGAGCACGACGGTATATACGACCCTTGAGCACGACGGTATATACGACCCTTGAGCACGACGGTATATACGACCCTTGAGCACGACGGTATATACGACCCTTGAGCACGACGGTATACGACCCTTGAGCACGAGCTTTGAACGCTTGAGAACGACGGTACGATCCTAGGGTATGACCGTGTGTGACCTCTGACCCCTGACCCTTCAGGACCAGGTCAAAGACCAGACCAACATACCCAAGGCGCTTGTACCGTAGTTCCCAAGTCATTAAAGAAAACGGACAAAGGTTACCACCAGGAATGCAGTAAACCAAGACTATCGTTTTCTTCGACCAGGTTCGCAAGTGGGGCAACATCTCCACCAAGTGGCGTCCTTAGCTACGTCTCTTCGTTGTATATCAACTGACTGTTATATTTCTCTCTTGTGTCTCCCCTGATGATGATGTGATTATGACACGAAAGTGCACTTGGGAACGTGTTGACCCAATGGCGTCCTCAGCCACTTCTCTTAGTTGTATATCAACTGGCTGTTATATTTCTCTCTTGTGTCTCCCCCGATGATGATGATGATGTGATTACGGCACGAAAGTGCACTTGGCAACTTATCGTGTTTCGTTTACGGCGCCGTTGCTCGCTGGAATGATCACAACTCCCAGGTCTATTCAGAGACGAAAGGCGTATACAACGAAACGAAGCTTCCGCTGCCCAAAGTGTTATGTATATATATATATATATATATATATATATATATATATATATATATATATATATATATATATATATACTTCTCTGGTTACGTCTTAAGCATCCAGGAAGGACTGAGGCAGATACAATTCGACGCCCACCCCTTGGCAGCAGACGCCGGGTCCATCCGTATGCAAAGATCTCTCTCGTCTTGAGCGTTGAGAAGGAGGGAGAGGTGGGGTGTGTGGAGGCTGGGGATCGTTGAAGCCCTCAGCGTATGGATAACAGCGTCGGATAATATTCCAACAATGACACGCTCGTGAGGAACTCTGTTACACCGCTCTCGCCCCCCCTTTTTTTTTACGATCCCTCTGCAGTCCATATTCCAGAGGGGTCGCTCAAGGGCTCCCCTTATTCGACCTGGAAGGGAAGGGATGGGAAGGAGAGAAGGAGGAGGATGGAGGGGGATGCCTTTGGACAAGGCTGGGGCGTCGGACGCCCGCTCACCGAAGGCGGAGTGAGGGTTGAGTACAGCTTGTGGGTCGAGAGTCTTCCCTCCCCCCGGAGCTGGAACCTGAAGAAGCTTTGGCCTGGAAAAAAAAAGGAAAAAGGAATAAGACTGGAAGTCCAAGGAGGCGATGACCAACCCGGTCTGGAAAACATGGACTGTGGCTCGTCTGGATCACACCCTCACCCTCAGTAGTTGATGGACTATCACAGGGACAAGACTGTAGCTGAACATTCCATGCGCTGGAAGGCTGGGGCGACTCCTGGAAAGGCTTCTTGTACAAGAATGGTGTGATCCACACCGCTGCCAAAGCTATTATGATCAAATTTCCACTCTGGACTGCGTCCATCTGAAGAGGAAAAGGTGTATACGTGATGCCAAAGTACTTAGAAATAGATACTTTAAACCCGAGACTACTTAGAAATACATACTTTAAGACGACTTAGAAATAGATACTTTAAACCAGAGACTACTTAGAAATTGATACTTTGAACCCAAGACTGCTTACTTACATTTAAGTGCTTTAAACCCAAGACTAGTTACTTACATTTGATTACTTTAAACCCAAGACTACATAGATATTAATACTTTATACCGAAGACTGCTTACTTACATTTAAGTACTTTAAACCCAAGACTGCTTACTTACATTTAAGTACTTTAAACCCAAGACTACGTACATATTAATACTTTAAACCCAAGACTGCTTACTTACATTTAATTACTTTAAACCCAAGACTACGTACATATTAATACTTTAAACCCGAGACGACTTAGTTATCAATACTTTAAACCCAAGAGAAAGGATGAGAGAGAGAGAGAGAGAGAGAGAGAGAGAGAGAGAGAGAGAGAGAGAGAGAGAGAGAGAGAGAGAGAGGAAACAAGGGAAAAAAAGTTTGGGAAAAAAGTGTTCCCATGGAAGTCGGTCCCATATTCAGAGGTCCCACGCACACACACACACACACACACACACACACACACACACACACACACCGCTTGCGTCGAGGGCCGGGCCTAGCTTTAGCCCTGCTGGCCCACCTCCTGAAGATGCGATCAAGATCTCCCTGTTTTTGCAAGTGACGGAGGGAGAGGGAGCCTCACTGGACGGACCGCTCTGAGAACCCGGCGGCGCCCATGGCCAACTCCCTTCCCTCACCTGGCTGTAGCCAATCTTCCCCACCTCCTGTGTCGTGCCATCCCACCCTCCCTCTCTCTCTCTCGTCTGGACCTGTAATTTCCAGGCGAGGGAGTCCTCTCTCCCTCTTCCCGACGTCTTCAGGTACGGGGGTGGGAAATTGTTATTCTTTTTCTTCCAGGCGCCCCAGGGGCGCGCGTGTATAGCGTGTCCTGTTTGTTTTCGTTTGTGGGTCCGTCCGTTTCTCCGGAGACGCGGGATCCGTCGGGGCGTTGTCTTGTGGACCCGTCATATCGTTTGCTTTTGAGCCACAGACTCAAGTGCTTTTTCCAGGGGATCCAGACGCTCAAAAGCGCCTTCTCCTCAGGTCTGGAACCTACTTAGCAATCGTCCTCTTTCCGTCTTCCAGCGACTTAAGACTCCGGCGCTTCCCTCCTTCCAGAACCTGGGTGCCTTTGATTTCCAGGGGTCGTGGATTTCCGACGATGAGCCGCCAATTTTGTGTTCCTTGGACCATAGACACGAAGCTGGACACTGTATATCGTCTTCCAGAGGCCACAGACACCAAGCTGAAGACTATATCGCCTTCCAGGGACCGTTATACTCTTAGATGAAGACTATATCGCCTTCCAGAGACCATAGACACTAAGCTGGACACTATATATCGCCTTCCAGAGACCACAGACACCAAGATGAAGACTATATCGCCTTCCAGAGACCACAGACACCAAGATGAAGACTATATCGCCTTCCAGAGACCATAGACACTAAACTGGACACTATATGTCGCCTTCCAGGGACCACAGACACCAAGATGGAGACTATATCGCCTTCCAGAGACCACAGACACCAAGATGGAGACTATATCGCCTATATCGCCTTCCAGGGACCACAGACACCAAGCCGGACACTCTGTCGTCGTTTCCAGAGACCCCGCAGACGCCAAGATCTGTCTTTCCAGAGACACGAGATTCCAGAGAGCGTTCGATTCCTTCTCCCGCCTTTCCAGTGGGCGACAGAACATACGCCTCCACCCTCCCGCCGGAGGGGGACTTCACATCTCCCGGCGGGGTCTTCCATATACGTCGGACAAACATCCCACCCCATTCGTTCGGGGTGGTCTTCGATCCAGCACCGGTCGTCACGGACCACCGGATCTCTCTCTCTCTCTCTCTCTCTCTCTTTGGCTGGGCATCCCTCCTTCTCCCCCCCCCCCCCCTCCGCCACGCGCCGGACGCCCTTCCTACCTCAAGAGAGTACGGCGTATAGGGGTGGGGGAGGTTCGTATGGAGTGGGGGGGTGGTTCGTATGGAGTGGGGGGATGGTTTTCCCTAGCGAGTCTGGCGTGGCCGCGGTGGCATCACTGGAAGAACCCCCGGGGGTCTTTGCATAACGCCGATGGCCGCGCCCACGCCCGCTGGAGTCCACGCCCCACACTGCATGTTAATGAGGAGGAGGAGGAGGAGGTAGGTGTGTGCTAGTGGGGTTCGAAGGTGGGGTGATTGGAACTTGCGTTTGTGGTGGAGGGGAGGGTTGGGGTGGGGTTTTGTGGGGGAGGGATGATGGCTGGCCCCGCCCGTCACACACGCCCTTACTTTCCCCCTTCCCTCTCATCACACACGCCCTTATCTTCCCCCCGCCCGTCATCCACGCCCTTATTTCCCCCCCCCCCTCCCCTCTCGTCTGGAATGATTTCATTTTTTTTTTTTATGGCTTCGAAAACGGATACCAAGTTTGATATGACCCGTGTGTGGTGTGTGTGTGTGTATGTGTGTGTGTGTGTTGAAAGAGAGAGAGAGAGAGAGAGAGAGAGAGAGAGAGAGAGAGAGAGAGAGAGAGAGAGAGAGAGAGAGAAAGCTGCAATACACGAAAGCTGAGCATGGATGAGCGAGACCCGAACGGGACCGGGCAAGGCGGTTAGAGACGGCAACGTAAAGACAGACGCAAAATGGATTCGACAGCCCTTCGGACCCCCTTCAGACCCCTTCGGACCACCAGCTCGCGTCAGGAGACGGTGGGCCCCGAGAACGAGGACGTACATGGCCAGCAACACATCCATGCGTAGAGGATGTAAACCCCACCCACGCCTCCCTCCCTCCCTCGCTGGTGTTCTAGTCTTTACGTCGTAAGATAATGGACGATTTAGAACCATCTAACTGAATATTCATCAATGAAATGTATATGTATTCTATTTTAGGGGTCCCAGACGGCGTGGGTAACTTTATGTAGATGAATGCATGCTTTAATGTCTCCATGGCGAGGGAGGCCAGCACAAAGGTGTCTTGGAGGGAGGGACGCGTCTGGAGATATGCTGGGGGACGAGGTGGTGGCTTGGGCGGCGAGCCAGCTGCTGTTTGCAGATGACGCGGTGTTGGTGGCAGGCCCGAGTAGACGGCTGCACGAACTGGTGTGTTGTGAGTTTGGAAAGGCGTTGAGAAAGGGGAGGTTTGAGAGGTGATGGAAGGAGAATGAAGG
The DNA here is from genome assembly GCF_036320965.1 of Panulirus ornatus. Classification (NCBI taxonomy): domain Eukaryota; kingdom Metazoa; phylum Arthropoda; class Malacostraca; order Decapoda; family Palinuridae; genus Panulirus; species Panulirus ornatus. The sequence continues at coordinate 7,069,267 of NC_092241.1, read as the reverse complement.
TATGGGGGGGGGGGGGTTAGTAAAGCAATTTTGATTATGAGCTTGATTGGAAAGAAAACGGAGGAAAGGGAATGTTGTTTAGACACTTAGGAATGAGGCTTGGCCAGTGGATGGAACTATAGGGTGGGTGAGGGGGTGGAAGGATGATGCAAAGGTGCGCTAAGGAACACCGAGAAGGTTCAGGTCTGCGAGAACAAACGTGGGTATGTTTGATGATATAGGAGTCCCGACGGTGCTCCGTGGTTGCGAGTCTTGGGCCGCGAAAGAGAAAGAACGGAAGCAGATTGGACGTGTTGGAAATTGTCTATTTTACTTGAGGACAATATGGATGTTGTGTGAGGAGGGTCGCTCATGTGAGGGGCGACGGTGTAAAGAAAAAAAAAAAGGTGAGGTAGTAAGAGTAGTGAGAGAATTGGACAGGGTGTGCTGAGGTGGTTTGGACACATGGAGAGGATGAGTGTAGAGCAATTACGAGGATATGCATGACAGAAATGGAACGAGCAAAGGGGGGGGGGGGGCTGAAGGAGAATGAGACGGAAGTTTAAGGTGAGAGAGACTTTTGAGTCACCGGCGCGTCGGAGCATGCAAGAGGGTGAGAGGCATGCGTGGGATAGAACGAATTGGAGCACAGGGAGCGAGGTGCCGTTTAGCGGGCTGAACCAGGGCATGTGAAGCGGCCAGGGGGAGATAACGGGCAGGTTTGCAGGTCTTGGCTGTGGTCAGGGGAGCTCAGGAATAGTCGTGTGCATGTGAACGGGTAAGGCTGTAATCATCCGATCCTGGCTTACGTGGGAAACGGAGAAAACACACACACACACACACACACACACACACACACACACACACACACACACACACACACACACACACGAGACACACGACACACACACAAACAATTTAGATCTACCACTGGGAGTCAGTAGACAAACAAAACCATCAGAGGCAAAAGACTGAATAACAAAAAACGAAAACAAAAGCTTCATCGAGTTTATTCAAAAGACTTGAGAGATAGATAACGATAGATAAAGTCAGAGAGATAGTGAAAGATAAAGACTTGAGAGATAGAGTGATAGTTAAAGTCAGAGAGATAGAGAGAGAGTGATAGATAAAGTCAGAGGGATAGAGAGTGATAGATAAAGTCAGAGAGATAGAGAGAGATTGATAGATAAAGTCAGAGAGATAGAGAGAGAGTGATAGATAAAGTCAGAGAGATAGATAGAGAGTGATAGATAAAGTCAGAGAGATAGAGAGATAGCGATAGATAAAGTCAGAGAGATAGAGAGATAGTGATAGATAAAGTCAGAGGGATAGAGAGTGATAGATAAAGTCAGAGAGATAGAGAGATAGCGATAGATAAAGTCAGAGAGATAGAGAGAGAGTGATAGATAAAGTCAGAGAGATAGAGAGAGATTGATAGATAAAGTCAGAGAGATAGAGAGAGAGTGATAGATAAAGTCAGAGATAGAGAGATAGTGATAGAAAACGACAGAGAGATAGAGAGATAGTGATAGAAAACGACAGAGAGATAGAGAGATAGTGACAGACGACGACAGAGAGATAGAAGACGACAGAGAAATAGAGAGATAGAGATAGTTTGGCTGGGCATCTCTCTTTCGTGTGTGTGGGAGATAGAGATAGATAGATGTGAGAGATAGATGGGTGTTTTCAGTGAGGAAGATACATTATATATAGAAATAGAGATTATATTATATATATATATATATATATATATATATATATATATATATATATATATTATATATCTTTTTTTTCAAGTTTTTCCCGCGGTGGTCGCTTGCGTGCCCCCCCCCCCCCCGCCAGCCATTGACCAGGTAAACTCCTCGCTGTTTTTATAGAGATAATATACTTCTCTTTTTTCCCCCCTTCCCTCTCTCTCTCTCTCCTCCTCCTCCTTCTTCTTCTTCCCTTGAGAAAGCGCCTCTCAGCAAATTCGCATGTGAATACTTTACCCATTATTTTTTTCTCCCCCTTAAATGTCTTCTCCTACGTCAATGACCTGACCTTTTCCCTCTCTCCCACCCCCACAATCCCCCCACACACGCACCACCCTCACCCCCCACCTCCACTCCTACGTTCAAGACTGCGTTAACTTGACGCCTTTTTTTTGGGGGGGGAAGGCGTCTCTTCGTCTTCGTGGCGAGAAAGTGCCATGCCACAAGTCAGAGTTAAGGTTCTTTAAGAAGAAAAAAAAAAGGACAGAAATATTCGCGGTTATCGTACTCGAGAGGGTGGTGTGTTGGGATGAAAAAAAACTATCGTTCTCCAAAGACTTTATTGTCGTACTTGGATCGAATCCTTCTTGTATGTAGGATACTTTCCCTCTCAAAGTCCTCATGATTGTAGGAGTTAAGTTATTCGGACAGTTAAGTTCTTGAACTTAGCCGTCGCATGGAACTTACGAAGTTATTCAAGTCAAGGGGAGATAGATTTTCCCCTACCTTAAGATCCATAGTATCGTAGTATATGGTTGTTATCGTACATCGGTCATTTGTTTTTTTGGCGGGGTTTCGAGGGTCGCAGTGTTTACTTTATCGTACCACAGGGCGCTAAGTTAACGTACCCTGGGCACTGTGTCGCCATGCACGAAGGATAAGTTTTATCATCGTGAGACAGTATAGGGTTTACGTGCTCCCAGACATACCACATGAGCTGGCCAGACGCAACATATGAGGCTGACAGACACACACACACACACACCACATGAGCCACACACACACACACACCACATGAGCCAGACAGACACACACACACCACACGAGCCAGACACACACACACACCACATGAGCCAGACACACACACACACACCACACGAGCCAGACACACACGCACCACATGAGCCACACACACACACACACACACCACATGAGCCAGACAGACGCACACCACATGAGCCAGACACACACACACACACCACACGAGCCAGACACACACGCACCACATGAGCCACACACACACACACACACCACATGAGCCAGACAGACACACACACACCACACGAGCCAGACACACACACACACACACCACACGAGCCAGACACACACACACACACCACATGAGCTAGACACACACGCACCACATGAGCCAGACACACACACACACACACACACACACACACACACACACACCACATGAGCCAGACACACACCACATAATTGCCACATAGGTCTGGATAACTGTCCATGGAGCATTGAGATCTCCCAGGTTTCCTGCGCATATCATCCATATTATTATCATTATCATCATTAATTTCATTATCATTATCATTATCATTGTTGTGATAGTGATTATAGTTATTGCTACTATCATTATAATTATCATTATCATTATCATTATTCCCGCCTCCTTCGATTTTAAGACAGTCCCTTGGTACGTCACTTTCGCCCATGTGGTACGATGGCTTGCGTCTCCAGTACGATAGCTGGACCCGTGGAGTACGATAACTTATCATAGCTCCTCCGATACCATAAATGAAGGCCCACGTTTTTCAATATTATAATATCTTACATAGGATATTCTAATCTTCGTTAATCTTCATTTCACTATTTTTTTTACCTTATTTTTTTTTCCTTGTATTTAGACGTGTGAGATAAAGATAACATATGTATATTCTTGCACTCGTTCTCTGTGCGATAGAGTAGACTTTGGGGTACATCTACCGTAGAACGAGGAGAAGTGGGAGACCAAATTGGAGGTGGAAAGATGGAGTGAAAAAGATTTTGTGTGATCGGGGCCTGAACATGCAGGAGGGTGAAAGGAGGGCAAGGAATAGAGTGAATTGGAGCGATGTGGTATACAGGGGTTGACGTGCTGTCAGTGGATTGAATCAAGGCATGTGAAGCGTCTGGGGTAAACCATGGAAAGCTGTGTAGGTATGTATATTTGCGTGTGTGGACGTATGTATATACATGTGTATGGGGAGGGGGGGGTTGGGCCATTTCTTTCGTCTGTTTCCTTGCGCTACCTCGCAAACGCGGGAGACAGCGACAAAGCAAAAAAAAAAAAAAAAAAAAAAAATATATATATATATATATATATATATATATATATATATGTATATATATATATATATATATATATATATATATATATATATATATATATACACATGGCCCAGTGCTGGGCTGTGTCTCGGAGACAATACGGGTCGAAGAAACACTGGGAAAGGGTAAGATTTTCAACCCAGTGTGAACGCCCTGTTTAGTCAGACACACACACATGGGGGGGGGGTTAAGGACACGAATGACCTTGCGTAACAATTAGCCCGGCCAGCTGAGCAGCAGAAACAATAGCGCGTATATATATATATATATATATATATATATATATATATATATATATATATATAGAGGAGCGGACGACGTCCCCGTCCGTCGAAGGGAGTGAGTAAGAGGCGCGTAGACATCGACGCGTTCGCAGTGGCTCCCTTTCTCTCTCTCTCTCTCTCTCTCTCTCTCTCTCTCTCTCTCTCTCTCTCTCTCTCTCTCTCTCTCTTTCTGGACGTAAAGCAGAAGCAGGAGCGGTTCTGGGTACCGGTCACAGCGACCAGGGTGGTGTGTGGTGGGCAACGGAGGGCGTGCCCAGAACCCCCGGCCACTTTCGCTGATCATCTCTCGTCCAGTGTACACGCTCGCTCCTCCTTCTTCCGAGAACCACCACCCGCTGCCGGGAAACAACAACAACAACAACAACAACAACAACAACAACAACAACAACAACAAGCACAAGGATTCACAACAAAAGCATCATCTTCGAAGAATCTGTCCTCTTACAACGACGGCATTTATAACGAAAACAACAGACCCAAGGATTCGAACCACTGTATCTATATATATATATATATATATATATATATATATATATATATATATATATATATATATATATACTGGTATCTCTCAGAACCACTTCGACTGATAACAGCAAAGGAAGAGGGAAGGGAGTTCTGTGAACCACTGTCATAGATGGGGCGATGTAAAGTAACGGTAAAAAAAAAAAGGGGGGAGGAACGGTAACGCCAACGGTAACGGTAACAGTGTGGAAGGCAAGAGGGAACGTACGAGAGAGAGAGAGAGAGAGAGAGAGAGAGAGAGAGAGAGAGAGAGAGAGAGAGAGAGAGAGCCTCTCTCATGTCTGTTTCCAGAGGTGGGATGAACTCTGTGCAAATCTTACGTTTCCTTTCTTCTCTCTCTCTCTCTCTCTCTCTCTCTCTCTCTCTCTCTCTCTCTCTCTCTCTCTCTCTCTCTCTCTCTCTCTCACTGTGCCTCTCGGTACACCCACGTCATGCCATTTCTCTTGGATACCTCGCAAGACTGAAGCTAAGAACGGAATGTGAATACCATTACCCCTTATCTGTCAACCCATTATCTATATTACCCCATATCCGTCAACCTTTATCTATATTACCCCTTATCTGTCAACCTATTATCTACATTACCCCATGTCTGTTAACCTTTATCTATATTACTCCTTATTTGTCAACCCTTATCTATATTATTCATTATCTGTCTGCCCTTATCTATATTACCCCTTATCTGCCAACCCATTATCTATATTACTCCTTATCTATCAACCTTTATCTATATTACCCCTTGTCTGTCAACCCATTATCTATATTACCCCTTATCTATCAACCCTTTACCTATATTACTCCTTATCAGTCAACCCTTATCTCCAGTCTAGGGGCGTGGGTGGTTATCAGTCAACCCTTATCTCCAGTCTAGGGGCGTGGGTGGTTCAGACGAACCCTCGCGCGTCTTGGTACTTGCAAAAATGGGCCTCCGTGACCCTTAGCTCTATAATGGCATGGTTCCATGACTGTCGTAACTTGTGATAATGACCATTCGCCCCTTCAACAGTCGTACACAGAGATACCATTTTCGAGTCTAATTTCTAAAGTGTTTTTTTCGAGTCTAATTTCTAAAGTGTTCATTTGTAGGAGTTCATTTTGCCCTTGCAGAACTGGCGTTCACCTACCTCCGATGCTGCCAGGTGGGATATCTGTCTATCTATCTATCTATCTATCTATCTATCTATCTATCTATCTATCTATCTTTCTGTCTACCTCGCTGCGTTTCAGTATTCGCAGTCCAGCAGACGAAGCGAAGGTACGAAAAGGGGGGGGGGGGGATCGAATTTAGATGCCTTGAAACTGATTTATATATGTGTGTGTATATATATAAACAGGTTTGCGGTGAAGTCATGCGAGTTTGAAGTGGAAGGAAACTGTAGAGTTTTGGCGACACGTTGATGGAAAAATATAATCGGAAAACGGGTTAGACGTTCACCCGTTGGTTGGTTGGTTGGTGGGGGCGGCGGGGGTGCGGCCATGCTGTGTGTTCTTGAAGTGGTGTGTGGAGGGGGGGAGGTTGGGGTTGATTGGGGGGGCGATACGGGGCTCCTGAATTGGTGGGGGGGGGCTGGGTTGGTAGGGCTGTGGTCTTGAAGGGGGGGCTAGGTTCGTGGGGCGATGGGCTTGAAGGGGGGGCTAGGCTCGTGGGGCGATGGTCTTGAAGGGGGGCTAGTTTCGTGTGGCGATGGTCTTGAAGGGGGGGCTAGGTTGGTGGGGCGAATGGTCTTGAAGGGGGGCTAGGTTCGTGGGGGCGATGTTCTTGAAGGGGGGGCGCTAGGTCGGCGACAACCAACCCCCCCTGAAGGAGTGCGCGTTGCCGGGGCGGTACTCCTGAAGGAGGGTGAGGGGCGGGAGTTAAGAGCGACATCCTCATGGAAGAGAATCGTCATTTCAACCTCTACTCACATGGAATGTGTGTGTGTGTGTGTCCATCCGCAACCCCGCGCCGCCCCGTCCCGCCCCGCCCCGCCCCGCCGCCCCCAAACACCAGAATGACTAGGGGGTCCCCTGAATGGACATGGCTCGCTCTGACACAGTTTGCCTGAGACTCGCATTTTGCTTTGGGCAAAATTCGCCGATGCGCTACCGTATGTGTGTGGGTGTGTGTGGGTGTGTGGGTGTGGGTGTGGGTGTGTGGGTGTGGGGCATCTGAGCGTCGTCTTCACTGTGGGCGTTGCACCGTGGTGGGAAATATGAAGCCTCCTGGGACACGGGACTGTAAGGAATGGGGGATGTCCAGAGACTGCAGAAGGGGTTGGAAGTGCGACCCGCATTTGTCTAGGGCGTGTGGTTTCCATTGGATGTATATACGTACACTTAACACTGCCATTGCGTCACGGTAATTGGACTGGTGGCTTCTATGGCCCAATTGAACCTAACCCTCTGTCAGACAGCCTCATACTTGTTATGGATTCGCTAATAACAGCTCTGGAATACGTCACCCGCTCCCACCATTTCATTCTTCGCCTCCTGCAGCCTTCGTACGTACGGACGGACGGAGGCGAGTTATCGTACGCTGTCCCTCGACGGGAGGGCTTTCTTTACCGACCCTGACCGCAGACGTTTACGTCATGGGACGCGGTGGAGGCTTACGTCACGGACGCGGAGGTTTGCGTCAAGGACGCGGAGGTTTGCGTCAAGGACGCGGAGGTTACCGCCACGGACGAAGAGGTTTACGCCAAGGACGCGAAGGGTTACGTCTCGGACGGACGCAGAGGTTTAGGTCACGGACGCAGAGGCTTACGTCTCGGACGGACGCAGAAGTTTACGTCACGGACGCAGAAGTGTACCGAAGAAGTTTACGTCATGGCCGCAGAGGAAGTCTACGTCACGGACGCAGAGGTTTACGTCCCTCGCGGACGCACGCAGAAGTCTACGTCGCGGACGCACGCAGAAGCATTAAGTTCCTCGCGGTCAACGGACCCGAAGGCCGCCCCCCTTCCCCCCCGCGTTCAAATCAACAGGGGCGTATGCAACATCTTACCCGCGAAAGAAGCCAGAGTCTCGCGTCGTGCTCGCAAGCACAGACGGGAAAGCAGTGGTTCACCTCTCTCGTTTGCCTGCCTTCCTGCCTGAGAGAGAGAGAGAGAGAGAGAGAGAGAGAGAGAGAGAGAGAGAGAGAGAGGGGGAAATATGAAAACACAACGCGTCGTAAACACCGTCTCTTTAAAACGGCCCCTCCTCCCCTCCTCCTCCTCCTCCTCCTTCCTATTACGACTGACCCCCACCCCCCTCCCCTCCCTCTATCCCCCCTCCCCTCCCCCCTCCCGCCCGGGACATCGTGGGAGACCCCCCCCCCCGCTCTCTGACGACGTGTCCCCCTCCCGTCCCCTCCAGGATCTCCCTCAAGTCGCTGTCACTAGTTACTAGGTTATCTCCCCACTCCTACACCCCAACCCCAACCCCGTCCCCTCCCTCTCCCCCTCCTCCCGTCCCCTCCCCGTCCCCTCCTCTCCCCCAAGTCGCTGTCACTAGTTACTAGGTTATCTCTCTCTCTCTCTCTCTCTCCCAACTCCCACACCCCCACCACCCCTCACCACTCCCGGTCCCCTCCTCCCGTCCCCTCCTCCCGTCCCGTCCCGTCCCGTCCCTGGATGTGTCGACACATTCCTCATGCACTATAAATAGCGTCTGCCAAGCGAGTACACACACACCCCCACACACACCCCCACACACACCCCACACACACACCCCACACACACCCCCACCCGACGTCGCTGGTAACAAAAGGCCTTGTCCCCATTGGCTCTTTGTCCCCCCCCCTCCCGCCTCCCTCCTCCCTCCTCCTCCCCATCCTTCCTCCCTCCTCCCTCCTCCTCCCTCCATCCTTCCCCCCTCCTCCCTCCTCCTTCCTCCTCCCTCCTCCTCCTCCTCGCCAGTGGCCAGGCCAGGCCAGGCCAGAGCCGGGGCGCCTTTGGATTCAGAGAAGCTTGGTAAACATCCCGTTAGCGCGTCCGTGGCGAGGTGGTGCGACGACGCGCCGCCCGGCCCGACCGCCCGTCGTGGAATGTCTCCGACGTGGGGGGGGGGGTGTGCGTCCGTGCGTCGGAGTGCGTCCGTGCGTCGGGGTGCGTCCGTGCGTGCGTCCGTGCGTGCGTTCGAAAGGGAAGGAGAATAAAGGGGGTGAGGGTGGTGGGGAGGGGGGGGGCGGCGTGGGCGCGCTGGACGGACGCACGCACGGACGGACGGACGGACGCACGCACGTACACGACCCCTCCCTCCTTCCTTTCCCCTCCTGTCCTCTCCCATGTCTTGAGCTGTTGCGAGCGAGGGGCGACGATTCTTGCGTCGGATTCCGACGAAGCGAGTCACACACACACACACACACACACACACACACACACACACACACACGCACATGCACACACTCACACACGCACACACACGCACGCACACACGCACACGCACACATACGCACCTTGCAGCACGCCTTTACGACGGGGCATTATCATTCGTGTGTGTGTGTGTGTGTACGTCCGTCCGTGTTCAACCCCGTTCGTCCTAGGGAGGGAGGGCACCAGGAGGGAGGGAGGGTACCAGGGAGGGAGGGAGTCGACCACTCAGACAGGCAGTTTTCTGGTCGAATAATAAAGGGAGGGAGGAGAGAGGGGTGGGCGGCGAAGGGGTGTGTGTGTGTGTGGGGTGGGTGTGATGTGGTGGGGGAGGAAGAAGAAGAAGGAGGAAGAGGAGGAGGAGGAGCAAGGAGTGAGGGAGTGAGGAAAGAAGGAGGAGGAGGAGGAACAAGGAGTGAGAGAGTGAAGGAAGAAGAAAGAGGAGGAGGAGGAGGAGGACCAAGGAGTGAGGGAGTGAGGGAAGAAGAAGGAGGGGGAGGAGGACCAAGGGGTGAGGGAGTGAGGGAAGAACAAGGAGGAGGAGGAGGAGGACCAAGGAGTGAGGGAGTGAGGGAAGAAGAAGAAGAAGAAGAAGGAGGACCAAGGAGTGAGGGAGTGAGGGAAGAAGAAGAAGAAGAAGGAGGAGGACCAAGGAGTGAGGGAGTGAGGGAAGAACAAGAAGAAGAAGAAGAAGAAGGAGGACCAAGGAGTGAGGGAGTGAGGGAAGAACAAGAAGAAGAAGGAGGAAGAAGGAGTGAGGGAGTGAGGGAAGAACAAGGAGGAGGAGGGGGACCAAGGAGTGAGTGAGTGAGTGAGGGAGTGAGGGAGGGAGTGAGGGAAGAACAAGGAGGAGGAGGAGGACCAATGAGTGAGTGAGTGAGTGAGTGAGTGAGGGAGTGAGGGAAGAACAAGGAGGAGGAGGAGGACCAAGGAGTGAGTGAGTGAGTGAGTGAGGGAGTGAGGGAGTGAGGGAGGGAGTGAGGGAGTACGTACGTACGTACGTACGTCAACCTTGGTGGAGGTTGTCGACACATTCACACATACCAACAGGTTTTTGGCGGGAAAAGAGCACCGGCGCTGCTAATTGGTCGGGTCTCCTGGATGCGTCCGGGGACGTGATTGGCCAAGGGCCCCGCCCCCCCTTGGGCCCGCAAGGTCGTTCCCATTGGTCCACGGGGGGAAAGGGGTCTGAGTGGCATAAAAGCCATAGTAACAGACCGAGGTAGACTACCCCTGTGGTGTGCTGCTAGAATGCGCTGGAGGGCGTATTTTTCTCCCTTTTTTTTTTTTCTTTCTTCCCCTCCTCCTCTCTCCTCTTCTCCTCCCTCCCCTGCTGCGCGCGCCACAGGCGCGGGCGCAGCGCAACGCAGCTGCGCAAGTGGGAGGTAGGAGGAGGTGTGTGTGTGGGTGGGGGGAAAAAGGGACAGACGACAGTGGAGTAAAATCTAATGGGATGTTATTGTTCGTTCAGAAAAGCTGGATAGAGAGAGAGAGAGAGAGAGAGAGAGAGAGAGAGAGAGAGAGAGAGAGAGAGAGAGAGGTGTTTAACGTGCCGCACGAGGTGGGAGGGAGGGAGTGGGGGGGGTAGGGGGGGGAGGGGGGAAGGACAAAGGAGCGACTTTAACATACCGCAATGGCGATGGGAAACCCCCCATCCCCGCACCCCCCCTCACCTCACCTCCACCGCAACCACCCCCCCCCCCACCCTAACTCTCTCTCTCTCTCTCTCTCTCTCTCTCTCTCTCTCTCTCTCTCTCTATCATCACCGGGGGGGGGGGGGGGGGGGGGGGGGGGAGCTTTCAAAAGAAAACGAAAATAGCTTCGTCTTCTCAAGGGGTCGTTTACACACACACACACACAAAAATAAAAACATCTATCTATCTATCTATCTATCTATCTATCTATCTATCTATCTATCTCTGTCCTTACCTGGAAGAGTCATGATTCACCCACCCCTCCCTTCCCTCCCATCCACAACGGAAAAGGGAGCACCAGGACAGACCCGTGGGAAAGGGTGTGTTGCATTCGTGGTGTGTGGGAAAAGGAGGGAGAGAGGGAGGGAGTGTGTGTGTGTGTGTGTGAGGGACAAGCGTCTCCCACACACACACACACACACACACACACACACACGGACACACGGCTCTACCGTCGTCTTTGTTGGACAAGGAGGAGGAGGTGGTGGATCCTCCTCCTCCTCCTCCTCTTCCCCCAGAGAGAGAGAGAGAGAGAGAGAGAGAGAGAGAGAGAGAGAGAGAGAGAGAGAGAGAGAGAGAGACATTCCAGGTAGAGAGGCGTTTTCCAGGGTGACTGGCGATTGGGAGGGATTGCGGGTGCCCCACACCTCGCCTCCCACAGTGTCACCTGTGTGGGAGGCGAGGTGTGGGTGGGCAATAAGGAAGGGAGGGGAGGGAAGGAGAGTTGGAGGGGGAGGAAGAGGAGGAACTCCTCTTCCTCCAGTACCCAGAACGCTGGCTTTTAAGTAAAGGACAAGTTGGATCTTAGCGGTGGGGAGAATGAAGGGGGCTCCCCTCCCTCCCCCCACACCCCCACCCCCTCCTCCTCCTCTCCTTGTTCACCTGTGTCCTTAACCACATATCTGGAATGGGATGGGGGCGAGGGGAGGGGGGGTGTTATACACACACACATACACACACACACACATATACTCTCTCTCTCTCTCTCTCTCTCTCTCTCTCTCTCTCTCTCTCTCTCTCTCTCTCTCTCTCTCTATCTATCTATCTATCTCTCTATCTATCTCTTTCCCTTCCCTTCTTTTCCTTCTCCTTTCCCCTCCCAGAGCGTTCCCCTGCGTCGCCTGGCTTGTGTGGGTCTGGAAGGGCGGGCGGTGGGTGGGTCTGCGTCCAGCCATCTGCTTCGTCTTCTCCCCCCCCCCCTCTCCTCTCTCCCCCTTCCCTTCCCTCCCCCTCCCCCTTCCCTCTCCCTCCCCTCCCCCTCCCCCTCCCTCCCCTCCCCCTCAAGTATGGCAGGTGAGAGCGTGGAAGGTGGAGATCAGCGAGTTATTTATAACCCGACACACGTGTGATCTGCCTGGAAAGGCGCTCGTGTTTGGCTGGCTGGCTGGGTGGGTGGGCCCCCGTCCAGCGACCTTGTGTCTGTCTGGAAGGTGGGAGGAGGAGGAGG
>NC_092241.1:7041925-7051925 GCF_036320965.1 Panulirus ornatus | reverse complement strand
ATATACCGTCGTGCTCAAGGCTCGTATATACCGTCGTGCTCAAGGCTCGTATGTACCGTCGTGCTCAAGGGTCGTATCTACCGTCGTGCTCAAGGGTCGTATATACCGTCGTGCTCAAGGGTCGTATATACCGTCGTGCTCAAGGGTCGTATATACCGTCGTGCTCAAGGGTCGTTGTGTCTATTCAAAATCCTCTGTGTCTTGAGCAATGTGGATGAGTGTTTACGTGTGTGGAAGTAACTTTATTCTAAGGGTAATTGTGTAAGGGCATGTGTCTCCCTGTATTGGTGGGGATGTTGGTGATGGTGGTGGAGGTAGAGTTGGAGGTGCCGGGTGTGGAGAGGTGGTGTTGGAGATGCAGGTCGGTGTTGGAGATGCAGATGGCGTAGGTAATGTTGGAGGTGGAGGTAGGCAATGCTGAAGATACAGGTGTTGAGGTCAATGTTGGAGATGCAGTTGGTGGTGGAGGCGGTGTTGGAGGTCCAGGCTGGTGGTGGAGACAGTGTTGGAGACGGAGATTTCGCAGGCGGTGTTGGAGATGCCGGTGGAGGAAGCCATTGCTCAAGACACAGGTGTTGAATTCAATGTTGGAGACGCTGTTGGTGCTTGGAGGTCCAGGTGGTTGTTGGAGGGAGTGCTTGGAGGCGCAGGTGGTTGTTGGAGGGAGTGTTGGAGGTGCAGGTGGTGGTGGCGCCTGGGTTGTGAGACAGACCGTGAGTAACTCGACGCCGGCACCAGGTGACCACAAATATGTCGCTCGGCCAGTCTGTCGAGGTGGTTGGAAGACAGTGGGCGTCTTGTAAGTGGGGGTTCAGTGGGCGGTGGTGGTGGCCTCACCTGGTGAGATATGGGGGTGTAGGTGGGTGGGGGGGGTTGGTGTAGGTGGGGGGGGTTGGTGTAGGTGGGGCCCCGGAGACATCGCCTGCCCTGCGGGGTGTAGAGGGATATACGACAGGGGAGTAGGGTGTGGGTGGGGTGTGGTGGGGTGTACTTTGTGAGGTATATACGTGGGTGTATATATATATATATATATATATATATATATATATATATATATATATATATATATATATATATATAGAAAGAATACTTCCCACGTATTCCCTGCGTGTCTTAGAAGGCGACTAAAAGGGGGAGGGAGCTGAGGGGGGCTGGAAATCCCTCCCTTCTCGTTTTTTTAATTTTACCAAAGAAGGAACAGAGAAGGGGGCCAAGTGAGGATATTCCCTCAAAGGCTCAGTCCTCTGTTTTTAACGCTACCTCGCTAACGCGAGAAATAGCGAATAGTATGAAAAAAATGTATATATATATGCAACACGATTGTAAAACCCTCTCACCGTAGCAAACACACACACACACACACACACACACACACACACACACACACACACACACGCATCCCTAACTACCCCATCCACATATGAACCATCATATTCAAAGACCTGTATGGAATCGTGTCCCAAGCTCCCATGGCATGGATCGGGGTTCTATTCCCTTCCCCCATCCCTCCTTCCTCCTCCTCTATTCTCGTCTATGTTCCATTCCTACTGGTCTATCTATCTATCTATCTATCTATCTATCTATCTATCTATCTGTCTATCTATCTATCTCTGTTTACTACAGGATGGACGTCTCCATCGAGCCCTGGCAGTGGAAGGGGCGACCATGGGTCCGTTCCTTAAGGTTCCTTCCTCTCCTCCTCCTCCTCCTCCTCCTCCTCCTCCTTCTTCCTCCTTCTCCTCTTCCTCCTCCTTCCCTTCTTCCCCCTTCCCCCCCATTCATTCCATTCCATTCCCATCACCCGATAACTCCGTTCCTCCGGAACTCGACCCAACGTGTCTTTTTTTTCTTTCTTTTTCCTTATTCTCTCTCTCTCTCTCTCTCTCTCTCTCTCTCTCTCTCTCTCTCTCTCTCTCTCTCTCTCTCTCTCTCTCTCTCTCTCTCTCTCTGTCTCTCTACCTCCTACTTACTTTTTCCCACGTCTTACGTAACTCTTCTCTCTTCCTATGAGGATAAGTCGAGAGAGAGAGGGGAGGTGGGCCTTTCTCTCTCTCTCTCTCTCTCTCTCTCTCTCTCTCTCTCTCTCTCTCTCTCTCTCTCTCTCTCTCTCTCTACCTCCTACTTACTTTTTCCCACGTCTTACGTAACTCTTCTCTCTTCCTATGTGGACAAGTCGAGAGAGAGAGAGGGGCTCTCTCTCTCTCTCTCTCTCTCTCTCTCTCTCTCTCTCTCTCTCTCTCTCTCTCTCTCTCTCTCTCTCTCGAGCGAACATGGTTTCCTGCGTTCGTTCTTACGCCCCTCTTACCTTCTCCGGTATTTGGATATTTGTCGTCGCCCGCTTTGCTCGCTCGAATACCTACCTGTTGATCTTCGAATATTCTCCCTCCGTCGTTACCCCCCGCCCGCCCCCCCGTGGCACTCTATGGGGGGGGGGTCATGACCTGCCGGGGGGGAGGGGGGGCGGGGTCATGACCTTCGCTCGAGTCTGTCCCCCTATGCCCCACGAAGAGACTCCTCATGACTCATGAGTCATGAGTCATGAGTCATAAGTCGATATTCATAAAGGCATCTACCCCCCCTTCCCCTCCCCCTCCCCCTCCCCCTTCGCCAGGTCCCTAAGGGTGATTATGCATTCTAAGGTTGTGTTCGGCTCATCTGTAGCCATGCCTTTTTTCTCCCTCCTGGGTCGTGCATACCGTCGTGCTCAAGGGTCGTATATACCGTCGTGCTCAAGGGTCGTGCATACCGTCGTGCTCAAGGGTCGTATATACCGTCGTGCTCAAGGGTCGTATATACCGTCGTGCTCAAGGGTCGTGTATACCGTCGTGCTCAAGGGTCGTGCATACCGTCGTGCTCAAGGGTCGTGTATACCGTCGTGCTCAAGGGTCGTGTATACCGTCGCGCTCAAGGGTCGTATATACCGTCGTGCTCAAGGGTCGTGTATACCGTCGTGCTCAAGGGTCGTATATACCGTCGTGCTCAAGGGTCGTATATACCGTCGTGCTCAAGGGTCGTATATACCGTCGTACTCAAGGGTCGTGTATACCGTCGTGCTCAAGGGTCGTGTATACCGTCGTGCTCAAGGGTAGTGTATACCGTCGTGCTCAAGGGTCGTATACCGTCGTGCTCAAGGGTCGTGTATACCGTCGTGCTCAAGGGTCGTATACCGTCGTGCTCAAGGGTCGTATGGGTGTATTAGGGTTTATAGGTGTATTGTAGGTGTATCAGGTTTGATGCGTGCAGTATAGGTGCATTAGGGTTTATAGGTGTAGTATAGGTGTTGTGTAGGCGAGGATGTATATGGGTGTATGATGTGGTGTAGGTGTATGCGTATTGTGAGGGTATATAGGTGTAATGTGGGTGTAGGACCAAGTGATCCACCCACGTTCAGGTGTATTTCATAACTGCACTACACCCACCGCTAACAAACATACCCACTCCCTACACTACACCCGGAAACTGCACCTACCCACCTACACCTACACACTCGTCAATACCGTACGCATGATGAGTCAAGTATACTCACCCTCTTACACCCAAATGAATCTTTACACCCTTTTAGACTTACTCACCAACACCACATGTAACCTACCACTTCTTCCAGCACCACCTACACCCACCTACACCTTCCAGGACCATCCACACTCACCTACACCCGCCACCACTCACTCCCACATACGCCCAACCCACACCTTCCAGCACTAACCACACCCACCGACACCTTCCAGCACCCAAACCCACCTGCACCTTCCAGCACCCAAACCCACCTGCACCTTCCAGCACTACCTAAACCCACCTACACCCTCCAGCACCCAAACCCACCTACACCTTCCAGCACCCAAAACCACCTACACCTTCCAGCACCCAAACCCACCTACACCTTCCAGCACCCAAACCCATCTACACCTTCCAGCACCCAAAACCACCTACACCTTCCAGCACCCAAACCCACCTACATCTTCCAGCACCCAAAACCACCTACACCTTCCAGCACCCAAACCCACCTACACCTTCCAGCACCCAAACCCACCTGCACATTCCAGCACTACCCAAACCCACCTACACCTCCCAGCACTACCCACACCCACCTACCACCCTCCATCACCCACCTGCAACCCTCCAGCACCCACCTACAACCCTCCAGCACCCACCTACAACCCTCCAGCACCCACCTACAACCCTCCAGCACCCACCTACACCTTCTAGAACCCCCTCACCCCCCTACCCCTGCCCTTGCCCCCCCCTCTTCTCCCCCCACCACCACCACTGTGGCCCGGAACTTGAAATTTATGTATAACGTCCCATTAGATAAACTTGCCCAACCAATGACATAGGTTCAGGGGTGCCCTACACCTCCACGTAGGTGTAGGGCACACACACACACACACACACACACACACACACACACACACACACACCTCCTTCCTCCCCCCCTCCACCCCTCCCTTCTTCAGTATCTCCTCCTCCTCCTCTTCCCTTCCCCCCCTCCAACCTCCTCCCCCCCCCCAAAGCCCCGTGTCTGGGCCGCGCCCCTCACGACGGGCCTTACCCTTACGTCGCCGCCCCTCCCCCACACAACCCCCTCCTCTCTCTCCCCCCCCCACCACCTGAGTGACTCATCCACAACATGACCCCGCTATAGGAACGAGTCTCTCTCTCTTCTTTCGCTCAGACGACACCCTCGTCTCTCCCCCTCCCCCCTCCCCCTCCCTCCCCCTAGTAAACTAAAACCCCCCTCCCCCTCCCTATAAACCACGAGAGTATGATGATATCGTCCCCCCCTCCCCCAACTAAACCCCATCCCCCCTTCCTCCTCCCTCCTAGACCACGAGAGTATGATGAATATCATCCCCCCCTCCCCCAACTAAATCCCACCCCCCTCCTCCCTCTAAACCACGAGAGTATGATAATATCATCCCCCTCCCCAACTAACCCCCCTCCCCCTCCCCAACTAACCCCCCTCCCCCTTCCTCTAAACCACGAGAGTATGATAATATCATCCCCCTCCCCCTCCCCTCCCCCTGCTGAAAAGACGTATAAAACACGTGAGTATTACAGACATATCGCTCCCCCCCCCTCCTCCTCCCCCTCCCCCCGGAGCGACTTGTATGGGGGGGGGGGGACTTTCCTCACGAGACTGTGGGATGAGGGGATAAACTGTGGGATGAGGGGATAAACTGTGGGATGAGGGGATAGACTGTGGGATGAGGGGATTACCCCAACTCTAAGGTGGGCGCAACACTGAAGTCCCCAATACACTGTGGGACACCGTGGCCTCCCCCTCCCCCCCTCCCCCGCAGCGCCCCCCCCCCCGGGGGGGAAGGCTGAGTGTCATGAGGTGTACGGGGGGGGGGTGTGCGGTAAGGGTGGGAGAGGGGTGTGGGGGTGGGAGGGGGGGACGTAAGCGAGGTGTAGACGTAACTTTCCCCCCTCCCCCTCTCCCCGCCTCCCCTCCTCCCCTCTCCCCCTTCCGGACATGGGTGTAGGCGGGGAAGCGTGAGGGGGGGGGAAGCGTGAGGGGGGGAGTGGGTATCTGTCTGGGTCGTCTGCCGATGATGTGTGTGTGTGTGTGTGTGTGTGTGTGTGTGTGTATGTGTGTGTGTGTGTGTATGTGTGTGTGTGTGTGTGTGTGTGTGTGTGTGTGTGTGTCTGTGTCAGTCAGCTCATGAACGCCTCTGGACAGCTATCGCCCCTCCTCCTGCCCCGCCCACGCCCCCACCCCGCGCCCGCCACTCCCACCCCGCCCACGCCCATCCCTCCTCCTTACGCCATGCGTATACGCAACCACCCGCATGTACGCACCATACACCCACATCCTCCACACCCCCTCCCCCCCTCCCTCCCCTCTCCCCCCAACCCCACGATCACATGACCAACCAACCAACGAACCCCCCACCACCATTCCCTCCCTCCCTCCCTCCCTCCCTCCCTCCATTGTCCCCCTCCTTCCCTCCGCCCCCCTTAATCACTCGTACCCTCCACCCCCCTCCCCTCCCTCCCCCCCAACGAACGCCCACCCTCACCCACGCTGACCCCCCCCCCCCTCAGACGCATCCCTGGCTATGCAAATCCCCACCAAGCCTCACTCCCTCCCTCCCTCATTCCCTCCCTCCCTCACTCACTCACTCCCTCCCTCCCTCACTCATTCCCTCCCTCCCTCACTCATTCCCTCCCTCCCTCACTCACTCCCTCCCTCCCTCATTCCCTCCCTCCCTCTCTCACTCCCTCCCTCACTCACTCATTCCCTCCCTCCCTCACGGCTTGGCCTACGCCCCTGGGATACAAGTGGACACACGCCCACCCAACGCCCACACCTGGAGAAAAGAGGACCCCCTCCCGCCGCCGCCCCCCCCGAGCCCTATTTCCATCGACCTTGGCTTCCCCGCTAATCCCCAACCCCCCAACCCCCCCCCACACACACACACACACACACATGGTAAGTGTATTGGGGGGGAGGTGGGGGGGGCTGTTCATCTTTCAAAACGTCCTTGATCCCCCCCATTTCCCCTTTCCCCTCCCCTCCCTCCCTCCCCCTCACTCCCCTTCCCCTCGCCACCACCACTGGGGGTCACGCCAGTGGTAGGGACAAGTGCCCACTGGCGACACCGCCCGTGTCGGCAGTGGGGGGGGGATGGAGGGAGTGGAGGGAACGGCTGTTGGAGGGAGGGAGGGAGGGAAGGAAGGGGAGGGTCGTTCTAGTCGGGTACTGAATCGTCATCATTTCGTTTGGCTCGCGTGGAGAAACGCCTGGGTGGGGTACCTCTCTCTCTCTCTCTCTCTCTCTCTCTCTCTCTCTCTCTCTCTCTCTCTCTCTCTCTCTCTCCCTCTCTCTCTCTCTCTCTCTCTCTCTCTCTCTCTCTCTCTCTCTCTCTCTCTCTCTCTCTCTCTCCCTCTCTCCCTCTCCTCTCTCTCCTCTCTCTCTCTCTCTCTCTCTCTCTCTCTCTCTCTCTCTATATATATATATATATATATATATATATATATATATATATATATATATATATACACACGCACGTGAGCTTGTGTTTTTTTTTCTTTTTTTTACCAAAACACGAACGAGGGCGTGACCCCTTGACCTCGGCCCCCCCCATGGGTCAGGTCGGAGGTCAGTTCACACGGACTGTGCTCACAACTCACAGATGTCGCCTTTTTTTTTTTAAAGGGTGTCGAACCGTCGTACTCAACATCTTGAGGGAGTTTAGGGGAGGAAAGTCGTCTATTTATTATCTGTTTATTTTGCTTTGTCGCTGTTTCCCGCGTTAGCGAGGTAGCGCAAGAAGGAAACAGACGAAAGAATGGCCCAACCCGCCCACATACACATGTATATACATACACGTCCACACACGCAAATATACATACCTATACATTTCAACGTATACATACGTATAGATACACAGACATATACATATATACACATGCACATATTCATACTTGTTGCCTTCATCCATTCTCGTCGCCACCCCGCCACACATGAAATAACAACCCCACCTCCCTCCGCATGTGCGCGAGGTAGCGCCAGGAAAAGACAACAAAGGCCACATTCGTTCACACTTAGTCCCCAGCTGTCGTGTGCAATGCACCGAAACCACAGCTCCCTTTCCACGTCCAATCTTATGACGTAAGAAATCCTCATGTATTTCAGCACTCCGTGCTGTACACCCTCACCATCCCTGCCTATGACACGACCCCTGTCATATGACACGACCCCTGTCATATGACACGACCCCTGTCATATGCCATGACACCCTGTCATCTACCCCGGTTATGGGCGACGTTGTCAAAATTGACTGATGGCCGGTGTAATTTCATGGTTCATTGATATCATTCATGTGTGATGTCTCTTCTTTCCCAGGTCTTTGTGTGCAGTGATTTACCCTTTGTGGACTGCGCAGTTTGATCACACCCTTGTGTGTTTATGTGTGTGTGTGTGTGTGTGTGTGTGTGTGTGTGTGTGTGTGTGTGTGTGTGTTCTGGTATCCGGATGGATGGATGGATGTAAGTGCTTTGTTCCTTCCTGGTGGTTGCGTTTTGAATCGGTAGCGAACGAACCGTTCACTTTTCCCTCTTCTGTAGGTATTACTTTGGGTTTTGTTTGCTCCCGAGAGCTGGCTGCTTGTGTGGCCCCCCCAAAAAAACCACCACGAGCTGGACCCACGCAACTACTCGGCAAGCTGGTGCGTCACATGATTACTGCGTGGCCGTTGGCAGCTGAAGGGGTGGGCCGTTTTGATAACTGTTTCTTTCACCTACACCTCGAGGCTTTGGAACTCGTCTCTACCCTTCTCAGGTCTTTCCCCAATAACCATGACCTGGCGTATCTTAGAAGAGGTTTTTCACTTCTCCCAGAACTCGTAAATACTTTCCCTTTGTCTTTTCTTCTTTTTCTTCCCCCCTTTTTCATAATTCTCTCTGTATTTCAGTTAAGGCCCGGCCTTGACGTGTGCACTTTGACCTTCAACGTATGAAAGAGAAAAGAGACTTAGTCTCTTCTTAATGTGTGGCTGGGAGTCCAATTTCACGGTGTACATGAGCGCTTGAAGGGAGAAGTTGTTTTAAAGGGAGAGGGTTAAAGGTTTTTTTTCAGGGGGGGGGGTGATTAAAAAGGGAGGGGGGTGAGGGGAGTCATTGTGAAAGAGGGAAGGAATGGGAGGGGAGGGAGGGGGATTTAAAGGGGATAAAGGGTTATCTATTACTTAAGGGACAGTGCGTGTTTTAAATGGGTAATGGTGTTCTCCCTTTACGCCCTTCTTTCCCTACCAGTCCTTTGCCCCCCTTCCCTTCCTTTCCCTTGCCCTTTCCTCCTATTTCCCTCCATATATAGCCCCCATTCCCTTGCCAGTCCGCTAGCTGCCCTCCCTTCCCCCTTCCTCCTGTTTCCCTCCCTTCCCCCTTCCTCCTGTTTCCCTCCCTTCCCCCTTCCTCCTATTTCCCTCCTTTTTCCCCCTTCCATTTCCCTCCATCCCTTCCCTTGCCAGTCCTCCAGCCCCTCCCGACCGAACCCTCGACCCCCCATCCCAACTACCCCTCAGTTTGCCATTTGTCTGGCCACTCCATTCGAATCCTGGGGGGCGGCAGTCGGCCCACAGTCAACCCAGCTCTTCATCCTCCCGTCAGGGGGGGGGGGGGGGCAGGTCGGTGAATGGGGTATGCCTGGCTCTCTCTCTCTTCTCTCTCTCTCTCTCTCTCTCTCTCTCTCTCTCTCTCTCTCTCTCTCTCGGACAGAGCCTATCAGAATAGATGTACATGTCTAGAAAGAGAGAGAGAGAGAGAGAGAGAGAGGGAGAGAGAGAGAGAGAGAGAGAGAAGAGGGGAAAAAAAGGGGTTTTGTCTCAGATCATTGTGTTCAGGGGGGGGGGGGGAGGCGGGGCGGGAGGAACACTGCTGTGATTGGCTGATATACTCCCCGGGGGGGGGGGGGGGAGTGAGGGGAGAGACAATACTGGCCCACGTATCTCCCACGTGGGTGGGCTGGGGGGGGGGGGGGGAGGGACAAAGGAAAGAAAGGTGGGGAGCTGGAAGTCCTCCCCTTACATAACACACACACACACACACACACACAAACACACACACACACACATACACACACACACACACACACACACACACACACACATACACACACACACACACACACACACACACACACACACATACACACACACACACACACACACACACACACACACACACACAACACACACACACACACTGATTTATCTAACATTTCGTTAGATATTAACATTTTATCTAACATTTCGTAAGATATTAACATTTTATCAAACATTTTCGTAAGATATTAACATTTTATCAAACATTTCGTAAGATATTAACATTTTATCAAACATTTTCGTAAGATATTAACATTTTATCAAACATTTTCGTAAGATATTAACATTTTATCAAACATTTTCGTAAGATATTAACATTTTATCAAACATTTTCGTAAGATATTAACATTTTATCAAACATTTTCGTAAGATATTAACATTTTATCAAACAT
>NC_092241.1:7021925-7024425 GCF_036320965.1 Panulirus ornatus | reverse complement strand
TAGATGCGTTGATAGACTGATAGATAGATAGATAGATAGATAGATAGATAGATAGATAGATAGATAGACTTTTCCCTCCTGTGCAGGCAGAGAGCTCACTTTCCAACAGATCATGCCACACTCTCGCCTCCCTTGCCTGTGTTTACTCTCTCTCTCTCTCTCTCTCTCTCTCTCTCTCTCTTCCTGTCTCCTGGCGGGAGACTGACTCACCGTACTCTAAGAACCCTATGCCACTCCCCCCCCCCTCTCACCCCCCCAAACACCACCCCCTACTCCTCCCCCAAACATCCCCCCCTCCCTCCCCCCTCTCCCCCTGGCTGCTGCCTCTTGGAGAGGGGGGAGGGGGGGAGAGAGAGACTCTCTCTCTCTCTCTCTCTCTCTCTCTCTCTCTCTCTCTCTCTCTCTCTCTCTCTCTCTCTCTGGGTAAAAGAATGACATGTTTATGAACAAAGGTGTTTCGTTTTCAGTAAGGTGTGTGTGTGTGTGTGTGTGTGTCGGGTATACACACACACACACACACACACACACACACACACACACACACTTGTATGTCTTTTGGACACTGTTGGAGTGGGTTTGAGAGGGGTGGGTAGTGGTGGTGGTGAGGGGGAGGGAGGGGGAGGCTCCCCCCCTCTCATATACGTTACGTGGAGATGTGTGTTCTTGAGAATGAAGGAGTTCAGTGCAGAGAGGAGGAGGAAGAGGAGGAGGAGGAGGAAGAGGAGAAGGAGGAAGAGGAGGAAGAGGAGGAGGAAGAGGAGGAGGAGGAGGAAGAGGAGGAGGAAGAGGAGGAGGAGGAGGGGAAGGAAGAGGAGGAGGAGGGGGGGAAGGAAGAGGAGGAGGAGGAGGAGGAGGAAGAGGAGGAGGAGGAGGGGAAGGAAGAGGAGGAGGAGGAGGGGAAGGAAGAGGAGGAAGAGGAGGAGGAGGAGGGGAAGGAAGAGGAGGAAGAGGAGGAGGAGGAGGGGAAGGAGGAGGAAGAGGAGGAGGAGCTGGAAGAAGAGGAGGTGTAGGAGGAAGAAGAGGAGGAGGAGGAGAAGTAGGAGGAGGTAGCGCAAGGAAACAGACGAAAGAATGGCCCAACCCACCCCCACACACATTTATATACATACACGTCCACACACGCACATATACATACCTATACATCTCAACGTATACATACACATACATACACAGACATATACATATATACACATGTACATAATTCATACTTGCTGCCTTCATCCATTCTCGCCGCCACCCCCGCCACACATGAAATGACAACCCCCTCCCCCCCCGCGCGCGCGCGAGATAGCGCTAGGAAAAGACAACAAAGGCCACATTCGTTCACACTCAGTCTCTAGCTGTCGTGTGTAATGCACCGAAACCACGACACCTAGAGACCGAGTGTGAACGAATGTGGCCTTTGTGGTCTTTTCCCTAGCGCTACTTAACTGTTATATTTCTGTGTCTCCCCTGATGATGATGATGATGTGATCATTGCACGAAAGTGCACTTGGGAACTTATCGTGTTCCATTTCCCCCCGTGGTAAGATGAGGAACCCACCCACCCACCCACCCACCCACACACCCACCCACACACACACACACACACACACACACACACACACAGGCCAATGCGAATATTCACCTGGTGTTTTGGGTCCGTTTTGAAAGCGGTTCCCTCCTAATCCGATGCAGCTTCTAAGGTTTCAGTACCCAGTTCTCTGCATGAGAGAGAGAGAGAGAGAGAGAGAGAGAGAGAGAGAGAGAGAGAAGAGAGAGAGAGAGAGAGAGAGAGAGAGAGAGAGAGAGAGATTTTATATATATATATATATATATATATATATATATATATATATATATATATATATATATATATATATATATATATATGTTTATAGTTGTGTTACTGGAGTGATAGTTTTCATACATGGTGCTTTGACAAGAAAATAGTGAAATTGGAAAAGATGTAGCTCAGACATTGAAGCTTATTGATACAGTGGTTAAATTGATGAGAACTACTATTGACGTTTGTGTAAATAAATTAAACATTTCCTTTCCATAGCCAGAGGTTGAACCATTATGTGACATTCATTTTTTCATTTCATTTCAAGCTAGAAGTTTCAGTTTTCTAAATTGTTTCTTACATTTTTTCACATGTATATATATATGTATGTGTGTGTGTGTGTGTGTGTATGTGCGTGTGTGTGTGTATGTGGGTGTATGTGTATATATATATGTATATTATCCCTGGGGATAGGGGTGAAAGAATACTTCCCACGCATTCCTCGCGTGTCGTAGAAAGCGACTAGAGGGGACGGGAGCGGGGGGCCAGAAATCCTCCCCTTCTTGTATTTTTTTTTTAACTTTCTAAAATGGGAAACAGAGGAAGGAGTCACGCGGGGAGTGCTCATCCTCCTCGAAGGCTCAGATTGGGGTGCCTAAATGTGTGTGGATGTAACCAAGATGTGAAAAAAGAAGAGATAGGTAGTATGTTTGAGGAAAGGAACCTGGATGTTTT